>NC_084804.1:13442975-13707975 GCF_963583255.1 Pyrus communis | reverse complement strand
CGTAGCAGGAACATCATTTGACTCTTTATTAAATGTGTAAATGTGTTGGTAAATGTAGTTTGCTTGCACTAGACAGACTGGTGTTATGTAAATTGAGTCTAATTAATTCCAAATTAATCCATTGATGTCTTTTCTTATCTGATGTGTGATTGGGTATTACATACATTGTAGTTGGGAAACGCAGGGTTAGGCTCATTAAACCGATTAAGTAATTTAGTAATCTAGTGATTGCGTTCTTGTTCTGAATTCTCCAGATTTATATTTGTTTGATATCACTTCTAGCTTTTGTGGGTAAAGCAAAAACGCTGGCAACACCAAACTGAACCAAACAAAAACGATGTGTATAAAGGAATTGACTGATTTTAGATGTTTGAAGAAAATGCCAGTCCCTTGAATTTTAGTGGTAGATGACATAGTGCCTTATGTGTATGTATGATGCAGACAAAACATGTGTTCTCTCATCCCCAATGCCTGATTAATTACTCCTTTGGAATACTTAGTAGACAGCAACACATTTCACGTATTTGGCCATTATCGGAAGAGTTCTGCACATTTCACGTAGCTGCTCCTGAGCTCTTTCCTGTTATGGTTTATGTGATTATTCCTGCCTGTCCAGGTGTGGTAAATGAAGTAACTCCAAGCAAACTTTATAACCAAAGTAAATAGAATATTGTCATCAAATTTTCTCACAACCCAGTCCGGCTAATTTGACAGTCGGCTAGTTGCCTATTAACTCTTGCACTTCATCTTGTCATGGTTCTCAAGATTTATTGTCATGCCCTTCATTAATGATCTGACACCCAGATTTTTTTTGTAGTGTAAGATGTGAAACCCTGTATTCATGTTATCCGCTATACGAGTGTTGCATGTGCTACCTTTGCTTTGGATCTATTTGACTACTTTGGTCCGGTTGTTATTGAAGTGTCAGATACACTCGATTGACTTGATTTTGTTGCAGGACAAGACAATGGTTTGGGGAGCTGGCAAGGTCATACCTGGGAAGGTCAACCAGATTCGAGATAAATTTGAGTATGACCGAGCCGTTAATTGAAAGTATTTTGACAAGTTTTATGTTATGAACTTCTGCTTTTTGGGATTTGGTTTTCGGCCAGATCAACACTCCATTTTGTTGAAGAAGGTTCTTCAACCAATATCTTTGATGGTAGATTATTTGGTGCTCGTTAGTTGGCTACTCCACGTCGTTGCTCACGTCTTTTGTTGATTCCTAATGTCATCGGCTATAGAACTTCCAAATTTCTGTGAATTGATGATTGAGTTAGCTGCAGTTGCCATAGACTGACTTTGATTTGTCCTGTTATTGTTGCCACTAGAGAGGTGACCTCATATTCGCAATGCCCGGAGTAATTCTGAAATGTCCATGGCTTGCAATTTTGAGAAAGATCCTCGTACGAACAAACTTGCATTTACAGGGCAGCAACATCTTGCAAATTGGAACAGTTAAGAGTCCATTAATATGTTCATTGTTAAGCTGCTTAAAAGGATGGTCCTTTCCGAAACGATTTTTGTTTATGGCATAGTTAAGTTAGCCGTTTGTTTCATATAGCAAATTTCCTTTTCTGTTCAATTATTTTGAGTTGGAAAATTGTCTTGAGTGTGCATTCCTCATTATTTCTAGTATGGAATGAGTCAATCATCCACTTCAGTATCTTATTGAAAAAAAAATGGCGATGGTTTTATGTATTTGATCTCCAGTGTTTGCATCCTTTTGTCTGGAGGAGCTCCTTCTAACTTCCATGATATGAACTTCCGGAGACAGCCATTTATCGCTCAGAGATGCTTGTCGGATTCTGAAAGAGAATGAAGGAGAAACTGCTAATGGTCTATGTCTTATATATCTTTACTACGACAGGCTTCTCGACCGTCACTGTGACGTCTTCTGATATCTACACTACCTAACAACCGGCAGCTTGTTAGTAACTTGAGTCAAGTAGCGAAAATTATATTAATTTAATGTCATTAGTATCGTAGGTACGCCTTCTTGGTTCATGTCGATTTTTGCCCAACTTGAGGAATTGATCGGTATGGGCCACACGGTAGATGAATGTAACAAGCTGAAGAATTTATTACGTGGAGCTTTGCTGAACCATCTCGAACTGGTAAAGCCATATTTGCAATCTACAGCTAGTTCGGGGACAAACTTTTAACATTGCTGATGTGCAGGGATGAAGCCAGAGATTTGTATGAGCGGGGGCATCCTTAAACAAATAAAGTCATACTTAAAAATCCCAAGAATTTATTAAACAAAACACTAATCTTTTAATCCATAAAGTTTTTCATACAACATATTACAATATTCCTCGAATCGTTTTCATGTTTTGAAAGCGTTGCATAACAATATCATTACCAATTCCATTAAACATGTCTTTATATAAAAATAATCATTTTATCATTCATCCATTGAACTCTAAATTAGAAAGCTAAATTCTAAATTGAAATGCCAAAAACAAATTAATGAAGGAAAGTCGTATAAAATACCTTGTGGAGTAAAATTCTTGGGTTGAATTTGGATAATTGATTACTTGAACTCCAGCTGTCTATAACACTCCAAATTCAATTGAGTTTTGGTTGAATGAAAGGGGAGGAAAAATCTGGAGAAGTTGAGGATTGGAATTGCTTTGCCGTACATGGTGGGATGAGTTTTGTGTGGATTAACGACCTAGGTTAGAAAAACAGGGAGGCACAATTAAATTAATTGTTAATTAAATTGTCATCAGGTATGGCATTTGGGATCCAAAACGGTAGACTAGTTTAGGGCTAGTTATTGAGAATTGGAACGCAACCATACTTTTTTTTAATGAGTGGGAGCATCCTCCCCACCCCCCCCCCCCCCAGGCCTACACTAGCTCCGTCCTTGTTGATGTGTACGAATTGGCCAATACCATTGCCGGTGTGTTGTTTTCAGGTGAAAGTAGACTCGGAAGAAGCGGTTTCTGCTTCAAGTTGAGAGATTTTTGGGTTGCCCAACAAGATGAACGGCGCACACTTTGAATTCAACCTTGAAGTTGAGCATCAGCTGCAGTATGGATATGCATGGTTTGTCTTTTGTTACCAGACTATGATATCAAGTTACAGTGGTTATTGAAAGCAAGCGATGCCTATTTTGTTGTTGAGAATCTTCCACCCCCCTCTTAATGTACGTATGCAAAGATATGATGAAACTTTGAAACCGGAAGTTGATTTCATAGGGGGAATTTTATTGCCAAGTGAAGTAATTAGAGCAAAACAAGTAACCATAATGCATAGAGGCGATGCAGGTTCTATAATAAGAGGCCAAGCAGAAAGCAAACGGCCTAGGAGTATGAGTCCACACTCACAGCCTCATGCAAGCGTAGTCATGACCAATTATGTCAAGGAAAACCATAAACCTAAACTAAAAAGGCTATAAATTAAAAATATTTTCAACTTTAAAGAAAACGAACCCCAGAGGCCGGTGTGTTGTTTTCATCCGTATGACTGAATGGCAGATGCAATATTATGAACATGATCAATTGTTTAAGAGTCTATTTACAGTGCTTCTTGGCTAGGAAAAACACCAGTAGCAATGTAAAGACACATATCGTCCATAATCCTTGGACGCAATTGTTCCCTCGATTGGTTGCGTAGCCATCGTAATAAAAAGGTCAAACGGAAATAAACAAACAAATAAATAAAAGCTAGTCATTCAACAAAAGAACAACAAACAAACAGGAGCTAACATTTCCAGTTCAGTCACACAAAGCAACTCCGGACTAGTGATACCTACTAAAAATCCCACAGCTCAATAATAATAATCCTTTGCCGCGTAAAAATAGCATTCCCTTGGCTGACCCTCCTTAATTGTCGAAATCCCAGTCCCACCGTTAAGGTAATCGATCTGGGAAACCCCAAAATCAACCACCTGGTCGCAGAAGAGCGGTGAAAACCCTGACTTGTTGCCGATACCCTTGTACCAAGCCTTGAGCTTCAGTCCAAATTTCACCAGAGAGCCAAATGCAGAGCCAGGAGCGCTAAGCCCTTGCAGTATTTCCTTGGACACATTTTGTCCCACGTACATCTCCACCGCTTGGAGTCGGAAACTTGCCGTGGCCTCGTTCCTCTTGCTTGACAACAAGACACGCGGTTGTAGGCGCACCGGCTTCACTGCCAGCATCATCATCCTCTCTTTGTCCCCGTAGAAGATGTAGGCCACCAGTCTCTCGACGCAGAGGTCGTGACCTTCACCGGGGTTGGGGTTTGTGACCACCACGGACAGGTCCCAGGTGGCCGTCAACTGCGACTGAGTCGCGTTGAGTTGAGACATGATGGCCGATTGGACTCGGAACTCGGGGCCACGTGTCCTTGTCTGCAACGTGGCCCAAATGACGGCCCAAAGGACTGACAAAAATACGATTGCCAGCGGAACTGGCCACAGCATGATCTCCAGCCATGTTAGTCGTCGGCCTCTGGGAGGCGGAGTCTCTTCGAATTCGTATCCCTTGAATTTGAATTCCTCTACACCGGCCATAGTAAGTCTTCAGACGAGAAAGAGAGAGCACGCGGTTAGAAAGCTTGCCTTGCAGTTCGATCAACGGCGAAGAACCACCCGTTTCACAAAAGGGAGGAGGGAAAGGGAGTCGGAATCCAAAACAACGTCGACCGGGGGACGATATACCACTACTGTTGACATAGAAATTGAGGAAAGGGAAAGAATGAAAATCGAATATAAACAGTACCTAACAAAAAATTGAGGAAAGGGAAAGAATGAAAATCGAATATAAACAGTACCCAACAAAAATTTACCGTACGATGTACGATGAACGGATGTGATTGGAGGATTCTCAGGATTCTCACAAAGAGGATCTGGCGAGGATCCTCTCTCCTCATCTAAAGAGGGGTAACCAACCGACCAATCATGTCATGTTTACCAAGGGATCCTCTCCGCATCCCTTCCACCTAAGCCGACTAAGCTACAAATCCAGATCCTTTAAATTTGATCCAACGCCTAAAGTTATTATAACTTTTAATGGGGCCCTGTTTTTAGCCGTGGAATCAAATTTCAAAGGTTCGGATTTGTGGCTCAGGAAAATGATCCCTTTCCATGTTTACCCACTAATTTAAAGTAAATAATGTTTTAATTGTGAGATTTCATCGGCCAAACTTATTTTCATATTTGGCTAAATTTTTTAAACTACATTTTCAGAAATTCAACGAAAATTTGTCGTCGAGCAAGAATAATTCTTTAGGTACGGGCTGTCAACGCTCATTTACTCAATGACTTTGTTTCGTTGAGTAAAACTTAGAGCGATGACTTTGTTTCGTCGACTACACGTTTAGGTGATGACTACACATTTGAGTTGATAAATTTGTTTTCATCTAGCAAGGGATTACTTTGTAGTGTACGGAGCAATGATTTTTTGGGTAATTCTGTTAGAATTTTCATCATTCTCCCCCATTAAGTCATTTATTTTGGAAGAAATGATAGTGAACGTGTTACTGCTGAATGCTTCAATAAAGATGATGGGGGTTGCGTTTGGCGTGTGCATGCCATTTTGAATCGTCCTAGCATGCTATTCTACATTAAAATTTTGAATAATGTACATACATGTAAAGCTAGGTTTCATGATAAAAAAAGCATCAAGATGGGTTCCAAACTTGTGGCGTTGGTCCTTGTTGACGAGGTTCAAACCAATCCAATTGTAAGATCAATCAATATTGTTAGAGATTTCAAGAGAAACTATGGTATATTTATATCTTACTATAATGCTTGGTATGGTAAAGAGTTAGCAAAGATGAAGGTCCATGGTGATGATACACAGTCATACAGACAACTATTATGGTATGCAAACGCAATGCTAGCAGCCAACCCAGGCTCCCATGTCTAGCTTGAATACAATGATAGTTCATGTCGGTTCGAGCGTTTATTCATTTCATATAATGCTAGTATTGAAGGGTTCAAATTCTGCAAGCCTTTCTTGTGCCTCGATGGAACTTTTATAAAAAAACAAGTATAAAGGTCATTTGTTGGTAGCCATTGGGAAAAATGGTAATCAAGGTATGATTTAGACATCTGCTTATATTATAGGTTGCATGAAAGCTAATATTCTTTTTTTCCCACATTGATGGGTAGTTTAAATGTTTATCCATATATGTTGACAAAATTGATCATTTTGTTAATTTTGCTCCATGTTAGGTAGTTTAATAGGGTCCCAAACAGTAATATATGAAAAAGTATTGTTTTATAACCTTATACATGTTGTGTCCATCCCTTCATTGTTCTGGCCACCAATTCATGCCCGTCGTCAAACTCTAAAATCTTGAACAATTCAAGTAAAAAAAAAAAAAAAAAAAATTTAGAGCAAAGTATATGGTAGCGCACCTATTATGAAGTACTGGTATTGAAATCGAAGGAGTGTAATACTTGTTATCTAGGTAACGAACACTGCAAAAACAAAGCCCAAATCACCAAACCAAAAAAATAGAAAAACAAAACCAAAAGATCATGTATGAAACTGAAATCTTCCGAGAAGTTGCAATACCTGTTCTCTAGGTATACCAGGAAACCCGAATCAAATATTCGCCTATTCTGTTTTCATCATATACTGGGAGAAAATTTATAGCTTTTATATCTTCGTACGGATTTAGAATTCAAAATTTGGATTCCGCTGGAAACGCAAAGCAATTTGAAAGATAGGAGGATAAGGTTTTGAATAAACAATGAGATTAATTTGGATTGTAATTCATCTGCAAGAGACCTGATAAACCATTTAATGGCAATTGTTGTAATTTTGTTTGTAAATTATGTGCATTTTAATTGTTAACATGGATGATTGTTGTACTTACTAGTCTCCACTTATGCTTATGTAATATTAATGGATTCCATTAAAAAAATGTTTATAAAATTGGACCCATATCAAAAGATCTTTTTCTTTTAAACCCGGTCCGGTCCCTTCAAAATTGGACCCGTGCCCAGCCCTTTTCTATTTCTACCAAGTACCAACGATAGAAACCCTAACATTATCATTCCCTCAGCGGTCTTGTTCATCTTTTCTCCCACTGCCATTGATAGATCTACCTAGCTCATCCGTTTTCGTTCTCAAATAATTCATCAACAATGAGGACATCCAATAGCCACCGCCCTGTCCATATGAAATATTACAGGCCTGTACCTGTTAAGGTAGAACAGTCATTCCCCCCGCCGAGTGTTGTTGCATTTCTTATTGTGTGCTTTGTGGTCTTCGTCCTCATCCCGTCGTTTTTGGTTTACTCGCCCTTCCTGGACCCATTGCAAGTAAGTGTCGAGTCGATTACCATTTCCCGACTCAGCGCTGCCGGGTCCGAGTGTACCGCCGAATGGGAGATAAAGCTCGTAGTCACAAACCCCAACGGCGGCCAGGACCTCTACTTTGAAGATCGTCTGCAGGCCACGCTCTTCTTGTACGACCGCTGGTTTGACGGCAGCTTCATGCTGGCTACTAAGTCATTACCTCCTCCCTTGCCGCCTTTAACCAACGAGACCAGCCACACTTTGAGTTTCAAAATGCAAATTGACAGTGCCTACTTAGGTGAAGTGCTGAGCGAGGAAATCTCGCAACGGATAGTTCAAGTCCGCCTGATAGTGACGGCTCGGTATCGGCTTTTTCCCACGACTGGGGAGATCGATGATGGGGAGACTGACAGATTGCATGTGTTGCGGCTCTCCTGCCCCAAGAGCATGGGGCTGTGCGAGCCCGTTTCTACCCGTAGCAGGAACATCATTTGACTCTTTATTAAATTAGACAGACTGGGTGTTATGTAAATTGAGTCTAATTAATTCCAAATTAATCCAGTGATGTCTTTTCTTATCTGATGTGTGATTGGGTATTACATACATTGTAGTTGGGAAATGCAGGGTTGGGCTCATTAAACCGATTAAGTAATTTAGTAATCTAGTGATTGTGTTCTTGTTCTGAATTCTCCAGATTTATATTTGTTTGATATCGCTTTTAGCTTTTGTGGGTAAAGCAAAAACGCTGGCAACACCAAACTGAACCACACAAGAACGATGTATAAAGGAATTGACTGATTTTAGATGTTTGAAGAAAATGCCAGGCCTTTGAATTTTAGTGGTAGATGATATAGTGCCTTATGTGTATGTATGATGCAGACAAAACATGTGTTCTCTCATCCCCAATGCCTGATTAATTACTCCTTTGGAATAATTAGTAGACAGCACCACATTTCACATAGTTGGCCATTATCGGAAGAATTCTGCACATTTCTATACTCAGCAATCCTACACCGAACACGTCTTGTATAATCTTCAAAAGCTGCTCCTGAGCTCTTTCCTGTTATGGTTTATGTGATTATTCCTGTCTGTCCAGGTGTGGTAAATGAAGTCACTCCAAGCAAACTTTATAACCAAAGTAGATAGAATATTGTCATCAAATTTTCTCACAACCCAGTCCGGCTAATTTGATTAGTCCGCTAGTTGCCTATTAACTCTTGCACTTCATCTTGACTTGGTTCTCAAGATTTATTGTCATGCTCTTCATTAATGATCTGACACCCACATTGTTTTTGTAGTGTAAGATGTGAAACCCCTTATTCATGGTATCCGCTAGACAAGAGTGTTGGATCTATCTGACTACTTTGGTCCGGTTGCTTTTTGGGATTTGGTTGCCGGCCAGATCAACACTCCATTTTGTTAAAGAAGGTTCTTCGACCAATATCTTTGATAGTAGATTATTTGGTGCTCATTAGTTGGCTACTCCACGTTGTTGCTCACATCTTTTGTTGATTCCTAATGTCATCGGCTATAGAACTTCCAAATTTCTGTGCATTGATGATTGAGTTAGCTGCAGTTGCCATAGACTGACTTTGATTTGTCCTGTTATTGTTGCCACTAGAGAGGTGACCTCATATTCGCAATGCCCAGAGTGATTCTGAAATGTCCATTGCTTGCAATTTTGAGAAGGATCCAGATACGAACAAACTTGCATTTACAGGGCAGCAACATCTAGCAAATTGGAACAGTTGAGAGTCCATTAATATGTTCATTGTTAAGCTGCTTAAAAGGATGGTCCCTTCGGAAACTACTTTTGTTAATGGCACAGTTAAGTTAGCCGTTTGTTTCATATAGCAAATTTCCCTTTCCGTTCAATTATTTTGAGTTGGAAAATTGTCTCGAGTGTGCATTCCTCATTATTTCTAGTATGGAATGAGTCAATCATCCACTTTAGTATCTTATTGAAAAAAATTGTCGATAGTTTTATGTATTTGATCTCCAGTGTTTGCAGCCTCGTCTGGAGGAGCTCCTTCCAACTTCCATGATATGAAATCCCGGAGGCAGCCATTTATTGCTCAGAGATGCTTGTCGGATTCTGAAAGAGAGCGAAGGAGAGGTGCTAATGGTCTATGTCTTATATATCTCTATGACGAGAGGCCTGAAATGGTGTGCACAGGCTTCCTCGACCATCACTGTGACGTCTTATGATATCTACACTATCTAACAACAGGCAGCTTGTTAGTAGCTTAAGTTTTTTTCACCCCTCTTAAAACTTATTAACTTTGATATGCTTAATTTGAAAATAATCAGATGCTCTTTTACATAATTATCTGAATTATTGAATTTTCGAAAGAAATTGATTTAAATTTTTTTATATTTAGGCAGGCAAGAGAAAAGGAATTGACAAAGTAGAAAGTATTAGAGAAAGCTAGAAAGATCGTGAATGGATTTTGGGTTATTCTTCTTTTCATAGGCTCAAATGCAGTGCTTACTTTGTGGTTGACAATTTTCCTGAAGGGTATTAAGATAGCTTCTTTTGTCAAATTTTCCTTCCTTATTAGTTAATGGTGAGAATACTACAGGTAAAAAAAAAAACTGCATGTTTCAAGGGAAAAAACACATTAGCGCACACTTGGAAATTGCTGGAGGTATTGGCAAACCTCACTTTGTACATACATGCTTTACAATTCTTGGAAAACAACATGACTCCTGAAAATGATAGTAGCAAATATGATGTATTGGGACTAATATTTTAGTAACCTGTTTCTTGCGGTCTTAGAGTTATGCCAGGATGGGTAGTTTGCCGTTGGGTGTGGGTTGATGGTTGTACACGCATTACATTTGTGTTACGATACTTAAAAATAAAATCTTATTTCGTGGATGAATTTATTTCTACTCTTCGTTTAGGCATTGAAGCTGATGCAATCTAAACATCTTGATAGATTAAAAGTAGATATCTGTTTTGTATTCTCCGCACTTCTGTCTAACTTCTTCTTGAGTGATAGTTTAGTTAATTTCTTGTTACTTTCTTGCAGGTTACATACATATGGCTTATATGAAGTAGGAGTTTCTGGTGATGGGAATTATCAGGTATTTGCAATAATGAGAATGCAAAGCAATAGGTTTGTCATCTTTTGATTTAATATAACAAAACGTCTCGACATTTTAAATTTTTTTAGCCTCTCAAATCCATTTTGTGCATTAATTTTAAATTTTCGCTTTAATGTCATTAGTTTGATATAAATTTGTGTAACATACAATTTTTTATTACAAAAAAGAGTTGACCTTAGAATAGAAGTTGTAGTTTTGCTTGATATTACTAGACTAGCAGGTAAAAAACTCAACCTTTTCTTATCTCTAAATGTTGATTCCTCTCTATTCAACTTAGAGTAATTCCTCTTTATTTTCAAGCCTCGAATGTTATAAACTATTACATTTCTTAAATTGTAAGTTGACGATTACATCGGTCCATTTTTTGAAAAATTTAAATTATCAGATGATGTCTCATGATACCAACTCCCCTCACAAGGGCATTATGAATCCAGCCAAATGTAACCTTCTAATTCCATTTTTTCCAACATTTAGAATAGAATTTTTTTTTTTTTTATCATGCATATTATCGTTCTTCGTTCTAGATTTGATTCGTTTAGTATTAAAGCTGATGAAAGGATTAATATCTCTTTGTACCACTGCAGCTATTACCACAGTTGTCACAGTTGCAGAGATTCCCATAAACAATAGATTCACTATTGAGAAAAGTAAGACATCTATTTTTATTTTCCACCTTTCAAAATGAAACAATCAAACTATTAAGTTTACTTATATTCAACAACTTGAATACAGAAGCCATAACATCAACTGTTGATATAAAAGATGATCAAGCGAGAGACCAGTCCACAAGGCCAAGGCATGCCAATGTCATACTCTAATATCAAATAGACAGTCATTTATCCTCAATATACAAAATGAGTTCCAACTCATTCTAAAATTTCTGTTTACTTTTTTTGAAAAAAATAAGTTAGATGTTATTAGTGAAAGGATGTGGTTTAGAGTAGACATCCTTTTCATTCTACCAATACAGTTATCATTTCTCTTTCACACCATTTACAGATTAAGCATGAATGTCACATTTAAATTGGTATGAGTTAAGGTTCAAAATGAAAATTTACAGCTGCTATAGAATTTCTTGGATCTTACCAAAACAAAAAAGGCTGTCCATGCAATCTGAGAATGAAATTTTCAGCTGCAATAGAATTTCTTGGATCTTCCCAAACAGTTTCTGGAGTGTGAATATTTTTCATTTTTAGCTTATCCTTGAGTAGGGAGTTTTTGTTGGAAATTCAAATCAAAACAAGGTTGCTATTGTTGAAAATCAATGTCAAAGTTAGGCATTGAAAGTTAGGCAATGTTAGGTATGGTTGAATAAAATTATTAGGTGCAATTAATGTGTTTTGTGTGGTAATAAATAATCTTAGTTTATTCATTTGGTTTGCTATAAATACCCAAGTTCTCAAGCATTGTAAATCATCCCATCCAAATCCCACTTCCAATTGTGAAGAAGCTTGTAAGCTTTCTTATTCCAACAATTTGTAAACCTTTTCATATATCAAAGTCCAAGTGTTTTGCCAAAGCTTGTTGCTTCCCTCCTTTCTCTATTTCTTTCTTTGTCCAATTTTATTTGAGAGTGCAAAGTGAAAGAGGTGTGATAGAGTTTGTAAACTTATCACCCACATATTTTGGTATTGAGTTAGTAAACTGTCAAATACCAACAATTGGTATCAGAGCCAGAATACCATTCTGGCAGGTGCAGCAGTTATGGCGTCCAACTTAGTGCAACTCCAAGTTCCCACATTGAAGAAAGAAAATTATGAAAGATGGTGCATCCAATTCAAAGCATTGTTTGGATCACAGGAGCTATGGGAAGTTGTCAGTAGTGGGTATGTTGTACCCACTGCCGAGCAAGAAGCCGTATATACTGCGGATCAAAGGAACACTCTCAAGGACTTACGAAAGAAGGACCAAAAGGCGCTGTATCTTCTATACCAGGGTTTGGAAGATTCAACGTTCGAGAAGGTTGCAGAAGCAACAACGAGCAAGCAAGTATGGGATACACTCAGTACAATCTACAAAGGAGTAGATCGAGTCAAGAAAGTGAGGTTACAATCACTTCGAGCAGATTTTGAAACTGCTCATATGAATGAAGGGGAGAGCATCTCCGACTATCACTCAAGGCTCATTGTGATAGTAAATCAGATGAGGAGAAATGGCGAGAGACTCGATGAAGTACGAGTTGTGGAGAAGATACTCCGGTCACTCACATCTAAGTTTGAGCATGTGGTGACTGCCATTGAGGAATCCAAGGATTTGGAGGTGATGAGCGCAGAAGAGCTACTAGGATCCCTCCTAGTTCACGAGCAACGCATTCAGAAGAATGCAAGCCCCACAACGCTAGAGCAAGCTTTGGAGTCAAAGTTGAATATTGACAAACCAAATAAAGGTCGTGGGCAGTGGAACTCACGTCGTGGGAGCTCATCCAACCGTAGCCGAGGACGAGCCCGAGGAAGAGGTCGAGGCTATGCACAAAATCAAGGTCAGTCTCAGGAGTGGAGATCTACTCGAGGAAAGGCGCATATCCAGTGTCACAACTGTAAGCAATATGGACATTATGCCAATGAATGTTCACATAAAAATGGTGAGCATGTCAACATGGCAGAATCAAGTGGAAATACTGATGAAGAACTTACAGTCTTACTAGCACACCATGATTCCAGTAGCCAACAAGATGTTTGGTATTTGGACTCTGGTGCAAGCAATCACATGTGTGGAAAGAAGGAGTTTTTTGCCGAACTCAAAGAAGGGGCCTATGGATCTGTAAGTCTTGGTGACTCCTCAAAGTTGCCAGTTGAAGGCAAAGGGAAGATCAAGATCATCCAGAAGGATGGAAGAGAAGAATACATCTCCGATACCTACTACATACCAGGTATGAAGAGCAACATTCTGAGCATTGGTCAACTGCTCCAGAAAGGGTACATTATACATATGGAGAACATGCTTCTCACTCTCAGGAATGCAAGGAGAAAGCTTATTGCACGTGTTCGAATGTCAAAGAACCGGATGTTTCCGTTGAATTTGAACACAAAGATTGGAAGCTGCAACATCGGTGTAATGGAAGATGAGTCATGGAAATGGCATCTTCGATTTGGCCATCTTAATTTCAATGGCCTAAAGTTGCTGTCAAGTGGAGGAATGGTTCGTGGTCTACCCCAGATTGAAGCCACACGCCAAGTATGTGAAGGTTGTGTGCTTGGCAAGCAAGCACGACTATCGTTCCCTGTTGGTGATACATGGAGAGCAAAGGCACCACTGCAGTTGGTGCACACAGATATATGTGGTCCATTGGATCCCATGTCTTATGGAGGTAATAGGTATTTTATTACCTTCATTGATGATTTCAGTAGAAAGACTTGGGTCTATTTTCTCAAGGAGAAGTCAGCTGCCCTAAAAATTTTCAAGGAGTTCAAGGCACTCACAGAGGCAGAAAGTAACCACAAGCTTGTGGCTGTGAGATCAGATAGAGGTGGAGAGTACACCTCCAATGCTTTCCAAGCATACTGCAAGGAGCAAGGAATTAGGCATCAACTTACTGCTGCCTATACCCCACAGCAAAATGGGATAGCCGAAAGAAAGAATCGAACCATCCTTGACATGACAAGGTCCATGCTTAAGGAGAAGAATTTGCCAAAAGAGTTATGGGCAGAAGCTGTAGCTTGTTCGATTTATTTGTTGAATCGATGTCCAACAAAGAGTGTCAAGAGGATGACACCACAAGAGGCTTGGAGTGGATACAAGCCGAATGTTACACACCTAAGAATTTTTGGGTGTGTTGCATATGCTCAAGTTCCAGAAGCCAAGAGGAGGAAACTTGATGATAGAGGTGAGAAGTGTGTGTTTGTGGGCTATAGTGAAGAGTCCAAGGCATACAAGCTCTACAACCCACTAACTGGCAAACTAGTGGTTAGTAGAGATGTCATATTCAGTGAGGAAGAGACATGGACGTGGAACAACAAAGAAGTCAGTAAAGAGAAGATCGTCTCCACTGATTTTGAAGAACCAGAAGTTGTACCACCGATTGAGCAACAGCCGGCTCAAACAATCACAACAACTCCAGTGCACAGAATTGCAAGGAGTGGTCCTACATCTAGTGAGGAAAGCAGCTCCTCAACTCCAGTGAGGTTAAGGAATCTCACAGAGATTTATGGACAAGAAGAAGAAGAAGAAACCAACCTTTTCTGCTTGTATGCAGACCACGAGCCTTTCTCATTCAATGAAGCTGTGGAAGAAGATTGTTGGAAGAAAGCCATGGAAGAAGAGATCCATGCCATCGAGAAGAATGACACTTGGGAGCTGACAAAGCTCCCACCAAATCAGAAGGCTATTGGTGTCAAGTGGGTTTACAAGATCAAACGCACTGCAGATGGGAGTGTGGATCGATACAAATCAAGGCTTGTAGCAAAGGGCTACAAACAGAAGTATGGAGTGGACTATGATGAAGTCTATGCTCCAGTTGCGAGACTTGACACGGTAAGATTGCTAATCTCTCTTGCCGCACATCATAAATGGAAAATTTATCAACTAGATGTCAAGTCAGCCTTCCTTAATGGAGTACTTGAGGAAGAAGTGTACGTGGAACAACCGGAAGGCTTCCAAGTACAAGGAGAAGAAGATAAGGTGTATCGTTTGAAGAAGGCTTTGTACGGCCTCAAGCAAGCACCACGAGCTTGGAACTCAAGGATCGACAACTACCTTCACCAAAATGGATTTCAGAAATGTCCATACGAGCATTCAGTTTACATGAAGAATGGTGAAAAAGGGGAGTTCTTAATTATTTGTCTCTATGTAGATGATTTATTGTTTACAGGAAACAATGAGGCAATGTTCCATGAGTTCAAGCAATCCATGTTCAGTGAATTCGAGATGACTGACAATGGATTAATGTCATACTTTCTTGGCATAGAAGTGAAGCAAGAAAGTGATGGTATCTACATCTCTCAACAAAGGTACATGAGAGACATATTGAAGAAGTTCAATATGGACAAGTGCAACACTGTCAATACCCCAGTCGCAACTGGATTGAAGCTGTCCAAAGGAGGAGAAGGTGAGTTTGTAAACTCAACAGTGTACAAAAGCCTCGTTGGAAGCCTAAGGTACCTTACAATCACAAGACCTGATATAGTTTATGGTGTTGGACTCGTGAGTCGATACATGGAAACACCAAGGGAGTCTCATTGGCTGGCCGCCAAGAGAATTTTGAGGTACATAAGAGGTACTCTAAACTATGGTCTATTTTATAATTTTGGTGAAGATGCAAAATTATTTGGTTATTCAGATAGTGATTGGGGAGGTGACCAAGATGAAAGGAAAAGCACAACTGGCTATGTGTTTTTTCTAGGATCAACAGCTTTCTCATGGACTTCAAAGAAGCAATCAATTGTTGCTTTGTCATCATGTGAAGCCGAGTATGTTGCTGTAGCCTCAACCGTGTGTGAGGCAATTTGGTTAAGAAATCTGTTGAAGTCAGTGTGTCATCCACAAGTGGAATCGACTGTGATTCACGTAGATAACGTGTCTGCAATCAAACTTGCAAAGAATCCTGTTCAACATGGAAGGAGCAAGCACATTGATACCAGGTTCCATTTTCTAAGGGACCATGTGAAGCAAAAGACAATTGAACTTGTCTACTGTCACACCAAGGAACAAGTGGCAGACATCTTCACAAAGCCATTGCCAATTGAAACATTCCGGCTACTGCGTGAAATGCTAGGAATGAAGGCGTTTTGATTTGAGGAGGTGTGTTGGAAATTCAAATCAAAACAAGGTTGCTGTTGTTGAAAATCAATGTCAAAGTTAGGCATTGAAAGTTAGGCAATGTTAGGTATGGTTGAATAAAATTATTAGGTGCAATTAATGTGTTTTGTGTGGTAATAAATAATCTTAGTTTATTCATTTGGTTTGCTATAAATACCCAAGTTCTCAAGCATTGTAAATCATCCCATCCAAATCCCACTTCCAATTGTGAAGAAGCTTGTAAGCTTTCTTATTCCAACAATTTGTAAACCTTTTCATATATCAAAGTCCAAGTGTTTTGCCAAAGCTTGTTGCTTCCCTCCTTTCTCTATTTCTTTCTTTGTCCAATTTTATTTGAGAGTGCAAAGTGAAAGAGGTGTGATAGAGTTTGTAAACTTATCACCCACATATTTTGGTATTGAGTTAGTAAACTGTCAAATACCAACAGTTTTGATGAATTTATGTTTACTCCTCTGTTTTTTTGGTGTTTCCAGGCCTTTGGAGCTGAATATGTTTACTCTGCAGCAAGGCAAGGTACATTTTTCCTACAATTCATTGTTCTATAAAAAATATGAGTACCTAAATTAGATAATTTCTACTTCTCCCGGGCCCCCATTCATATGATGCCAAGATATCAACAATAGATGCTAACAGTTTCCTGAGAAAGTTGAGATTTTTAGTTATATTTTCAGTTTGCTGAGCGAGGAAATCTCACAACGGATAGTTCAAGTCCGCCTGATAGTGACAGCTCGGTATCAGCTTTTGCCCACGACTGGGGAGATTGATGATGGGGAGACTGACAGATTGCGTGTGTTGCGGCTCTCCTGCCCCAAGAGCATGGGGCTGTGCAAGCCCGTTTCTACCCGTAGCAGGAACATCATTTGACTCTTTATTAAATGTGTAAATGTGTTGGTAAATGTAGTTTGCTTGCACTAGACAGACTGGTGTTATGTAAATTGAGTCTAATTAATTCCAAATTAATCCAGTGATGTCTTTTCTTATCTGATGTGTGATTGGGTATTACATACATTGTAGTTGGGAAACGCAGGGTTGGGCTCATTAAACCGATTAAGTAATTTAGTAATCTGGTGATTGCGTTCTTGTTCTGAATTCTCCAGATTTATATTTGTTTGATATCGCTTTTAGCTTTTGTGGGTAAAGCAAAAACGCTGGCAACACCAAACTGAACCAAACAAAAACGATGTGTATAAAGGAATTGACTGATTTTAGATGTTTGAAGAAAATGCCAGTCCCTTGAATTTTAGTGGTAGATGATATAGTGCCTTATGTGTATGTATGATGCAGACAAAACATGTGTTCTCTCATCCCCAATGCCTGATTAATTACTCCTTAGGAATAATTAGTAGACAGCACCACATTTCACGTAGTTGGCCACATTTCACGTAGTTGGCCATTATCGGAAGAGTTCTGCACATTTCACGTAGCTGCTCCTGAGCTCTTTCCTGTTATGGTTTATGTGATTATTCCTGCCTGTCCAGGTGTGGTAAATGAAGTAACTCCAAGCAAACTTTATAACCAAAGTAAATAGAATATTGTCATCAAATTTTCTCACAACCCAGTCCGGCTAATTTGACAGTCGGCTAGTTGCCTATTAACTCTTGCACTTCATCTTGTCATGGTTCTCAAGATTTATTGTCATGCCCTTCATTAATGATCTGACTCCCAGATTTTTTTTGTAGTGTAAGATGTGAAACCCTGTATTCATGTTATCCGCTATACGAGTGTTGCATGTGCTACCTTTGCTTTGGATCTATCTGACTACTTTGGTCCGGTTGTTATTGAAGTGCCAGATACACTCGATTGACTTGATTTTGTTGCAGGACAAGACAATGGTTTGGGGAGCTGGCAAGGTCATACCTGGGAAGGTCAACCAGATTCGAGATAAATTTGAGTATGACCGAGCCGTTAATTGAAAGTATTTTGACAAGTTTTATGTTATGAACTTCTGCTTTTTGGGATTTGGTTTTCGGCCAGATCAACACTCCATTTTGTTGAAGAAGGTTCTTCAACCAATATCTTTGATGGTAGATTATTTGGTGCTCGTTAGTTGGCTACTCCACGTCGTTGCTCACGTCTTTTGTTGATTCCTAATGTCATCGGCTATAGAACTTCCAAATTTCTGTGAATTGATGATTGAGTTAGCTGCAGTTGCCATAGACTGACTTTGATTTGTCCTGTTATTGTTGCCGCTAGAGAGGTGACCTCATATTTGCATTGCCCGGAGTAATTCTGAAATGTCCATGGCTTGCAATTTTGAGAAAGATCCTCGCACGAACAAACTTGCATTTACAGGGCAGCAACATCTAGCAAATTGGAACAATTGACAGTCCATTAATATGTTCATTGTTAAGCTGCTTAAAAGGATGGTCCTTTCCGAAACGATTTTTGTTTTTGGCATAGTTAAGTTAGCCGTTTGTTTCATATAGCAAATTTCCTTTTCTGTTCAATTATTTTGAGTTGGAAAATTGTCTTGAGTGTGCATTCCTCATTATTTCTAGTATGGAATGAGTCAGTCATCCACTTCAGTATCTTATTGAAAAAAATGGCGATGGTTTTGTGTATTTGATCTCCAGTGTTTGCATCCTTTTGTCTGGAGGAGCTCCTTCTAACTTCCATGATATGAACTTCCGGAGACAGCCATTTATCGCTCAGAGATGCTTGTCGGATTCTGAAAGAGAGTGAAGGAGAAACTGCTAATGGTCTATGTCTTATATATCTTTACTACGACAGGCTTCTCGACCGTCACTGTGACGTCTTCTGATATCTACACTACCTAACAACCTGCAGCTTGTTAGTAACTTGAGTCAAGTAGCGAAAATTATATTAATTTCGTGTCATTAGTATCGTAGGTACGCCTTCTTGGTTCATGTCGATTTTTGCCCAACTTGAGGAATTGACTGGTATGGGCCACATGGTAGATGAATGTAACAAGCTGAAGAATTTATTACGTGGAGCTTTGTTGAGCCATCTCGAACTGGTAAAGCCATATTTGCAATCTACAGCTAGTTCGGGGACAAACTTTTAACATTGCTGATGTGCAGGGATGAAGCCAGAGATTTGTATGAGCGGGGGCATCCTTAAACAATAAAGTCATACTTAAAAATCCCAAGAATTTATTAAACAAAACACTAATATATTAATCCATAAAGTTTTTCATACAACATATTACAATATTCCTCGAATCGTTTTCATGTTTTGAAAGCGTTGCATAACAATATCATTATCAATTCCATTAAATATCTCTTTATATAAAAATTATCATTTTTTCATTCATCCATTGAACTCTAAATTAGAAAGCTAAATTCTAAATTGAAATGCCAAAAACAAATTAATGAAGTAAAGTCGTATAAAATACCTTGTGGAGTAAAATTCTTGGGTTGAATTTTGATAATTGATTACTTGAACTCCAGCTATCTATAACACTCCAAATTCAATTGAGTTTTGGTTGAATGAAAGGGGAGGAAAAATCTGGAGAAGTTGAGGATTGGAATTGCTTTGCCGTACATGGTGGGATGAGTTTTGTGTGAATTAACGACCTAGGGTTAGAAAAACAGGGAGGCACAATTAAATTAATTGTTAATTAAATTGTCATCAAGTATGACATTTGGGATTCAAAACGGTAGACTAGTTTAGGGCTAGTTATTGAGAATTGGAACGCAGCCATACTTTTTTTTAATGAGTGGGAGCATCCTCCCCACCCCCCCCCCCCCCAGGCCTACACTATCTCCGTCCTTGCTGATGTGTACGAATTGGCCAATACCATTGCCGGTGTGTTGTTTTCAGGTGAAAGTAGACTCGGAAGAAGCGGTTTCTGCTTCAAGTTGAGAGATTTTTGGGTTGCCCAACAAGATGAACGGCGCACACTTTGAATTCAACCTTGAAGTTGAGCATCAGCTGCAGTATGGATATGCATGGTTTGTTTTTTGTTACCAGACTATGATATCAAGTTACAGTGGTTATTGAAAGCAAGCGATGCCTATTTTGTTGTTGAGAATCTTCCACCCCCCTCTTAATGTACGTATGCAAAGATATGATGAAACTTTGAAACCGGACGTTGATTTCATAGGGGGAATTTTTATTGCCAAGTGAAGTAATTAGAGCAAAACAAGTAACCAGAATGCATAGAGGCGATGCAGGTTCTATAATAAGAGGCCAAGCAGAAAGCAAACGGCCTAGGAGTATGAGTCCACACTCACAGCCTCATGCAAGCGCAGTCATGACCAATTATGTCAAGGAAAACCATAAACCTAAACTAAAAAGGCTATAAATTAAAAATATTTTCAACTTTAACGAAAACGAACCCCAGATGCCGGTGTGTTGTTTTCATCCGTATGACTGAATGGCAGATGCAATATTATGAACATGATCAATTGTTTAAGAGTCTATTTACAGTGCTTCTTGGCTAGGAAAAACACCAGTAGCAATGTAAAGACACAAATCGTCCATAATCCTTGGACGCAATTGTTCCCTCGATTGGTTGCGTAGCCATCGTAATAAAAAGGTCAAACGGAAATAAACAAACAAATAAATAAAAGCTAGTCATTCAACAAAAGAACAACAAACAAGCAGGAGCTAACATTTCCAGTTCAAGTCACACAAAGCAGCTCCGGACTAGTGATACCTACTAAAAATCCCACAGCTCAATAATAATAATCCTTTGCCGAGTAAAAATAGCATTCCCTTGGCTGACCCTCCTTAATTGTCGAAATCCCAGTCCCACCGTTAAGGTAATCGATCTGGGAAACCCCAAAATCAACCACCCGGTCGCAGAAGAGCGGCGAAAACCCCGACTTGTTGCCGATATCCTTGTACCAAGCCTTGAGCTTCAGTCCAAATTTCACCAGAGAGCCAGATGCAGAGCCAGGAGCGCTAAGCCCTTGCAGTATTTCCTTGGACACATTTTGTCCCACGTACATCTCCACCGCTTGGAGTCGGAAACTGGCCGTGGCCTCGTTCCTCTTGCTTGACAACAAGACACGCGGTTGTAGGCGCACCGGCTTCACTGCCAGCATCATCATCCTCTCTTTGTCCCCGTAGAAGACGTAGGCCACCAGTCTCTCGACGCAGAGGTCGTGACCTTCACCGGGGTTGGGGTTTGTGACCACCACGGACAGGTCCCAGGTGGCCGTCAGCTGCGACTGAGTCGCGTTGAGTTGAGACATGATGGCCGATTGGACTCGGAACTCGGGGCCACGTGTCCTTGTCTGCAACGTGGCCCAAATGACGGCCCAAAGGACTGACAAAAATACGATTGCCAGCGGAACTGGCCACAGCATGATCTCCAGCCAAGTTAGTCGTCGGCCTCTGGGAGGCGGAGGTGGAGGCGGAGTCTCTTCGAATTCGTATCCCTTGAATTTGAATTCCTCTACACCGGCCATCGTAAGTCTTCAGAGAGAAAGAGAGAGCGCGCGGTTAGAGAGCTTGCCTTGCAGATGGATCAACGGCGAAGAACCACCCGTTTCACAAAAGGGAGGAGGGAAAGGGAGTCGGAATCCAAAACAACGTCGACCGGGGGACAATATACCACTACTGTTGACCTAGAAATTGAGGAAAGGGAAAGAATGAAAATCGAATATAAACAGTACCTAACAAAAAATTGAGGAAAGGGAAAGAATGAAAATTAAATATAAACAGTAGTTAACAAAATTTGACCGTACGATGTATGATAAACGGATGTGATTGGAGGATTCTTACAAAGAGGATCTGGCGAGGATCCTCTCTCCTCATCTAAAGTGGGGTAACCAACCGACCAATCATGTCATGTTTACCAAGTGATCCTCTCCGCATCCCTTCCATCTAAGCCGACTAAGCCACAAATCCAGATTCTTTAAATTTGATCAAACGGCAAAAGTTATTATAACTTTTAATGGGGCCCTGTTTTTAGCCGTGAAATCAAATTTCAAAGGTTCGGATTTGTGGCTCAGGAAAATGATCCCTTTCCATGTTTACCCACTAATTTAAATTAAATAATGTTTTAATTGTGAGATTTCATCGGCCAAACTTATTTTCATATTTGGCTAAATTTTTTAAACTACTTCATTTTCAGAAATTCAACGAAAATTTGTCATCGAGCAAGAATAATTCTTCAGGTACGGGCTGTCAACGCTCATTTACTCAATGACTCTGTTTCGTTGAGTAAAACTTAGAGCGATGACTTTGTTTCGTCGACTACACGTTTAGGTGATTGACTACACATTTGAGCTGATAAATTTGTTTTCATCTAACAAGGGATTACTTTGTAGTGTACGGAGCAATGATTTTTTGGGTAATTCCGTTAGAATTTTCATCATTCTCCCCCATTAAGTCATTTATTTTGGATGAAAATTCTAACAAAATTAGCCAAAAATATTATTTCTCAACGTTATAACAATTTCAGATGCCTAACAATTTTTTATTCAAGGATCAACCCTCCAAGGGCCATTTCTAGTTGCTCCAATTTTCCTTTCCTTTTTCTTCTAAGCTTCAAACCCTCTCACTTTTCTTTGTGATTATCTTTAACCTTATTAATCAACCAACCAATCAACACCATTATAAATAAACTAACTGAAAATCTCAAAGTAAGCACCCAGATATCCATCGTCCTTTCTAAATTGATTCACAAAGATTCTCAATTCTTTCATTTATAAACATGCCAAAAATTAGAGTTAGAGCGATATAGATGAACCATAATGATTTCTAGAGATCTAGTACCAGAACAACTCAATGGAACCGAATGTAAAGAGGGATTCTAGACAACTCAACGGAACCCCGCTCAAGAATGCGTATGGTTCCCCAATGCGAATTAATTAGGCAGAACCATAAGCATCCATCTACTAGTGTGGTCCCTCAATGTGGATTAACCAGGCAGGACTACCTATGGATAATAATGTGACCAAGAAGTCAGTGACCCCTCAGTGCAAATTAACTAGGCGGAGTCAACCCTAGAATGCGTGTGGTTCCCCAATACGAATTAACTAGGTGAAGCCACACCCTTTAGCGTACGTGTGGTCCCCAAAGGCGACTTAACCAAGCAGGACTATGGACATGCCTCCAATAGTGTGGTTTCCCAATGCAGATTAACCATGCGAAACTACCTATGTAAATAATGTAACCAGGTAGACGTTGATTCTCCAATGCGAATTCACCCTTAGAACATGTATGGTCCCCAATGCGGACCATCCATGCATCACTGCTACATGGTACAATCAAAACACATATCACACATCATATAAATTTTGATAAGGTACCACTTGCTTGCAACCCGAGATATACATCAATTGGTATAGCTTGCTGACCAAGATAGGCCCACTATGCTCAACCTAGTTTTTAGTAATATTAATTTAGTATTTAAGAACGATTACGAAGATGTTGACCAAAAGTCAACTATCGGTCAACGAGGTCAACAGAACGATCAACAACCGTAGTAATTCAATTTGGAAGATTCGCCCACCGGATTTCCAATCTTAATTTTTTCTGCCAAACTTGGCTAGAAGAGATTTTGGTTGTCATAAAATGTTTTTGGAATTTCTAGTAGTCCCAAATATGCTTTATTTATTCAAATTTTGACCCGCTATGAACCTCATTTATCATTAACAGAAAAGGTACTAACATGTATCACGTTGTTTAGTAGCAAATTCACCGAACAAATATTATGATTCTATTATTATTTATATTTGTTTTGAACGAAGTGGTTGCAACTCAGAGACACGCTGATGATGAGATTTTTCTAAATCTGCTGCAATCAAAAGACCAGGTAAAAGGCGTCAATATTTGCTACTCTATATAAGTTGAAACAGTTTAAGATATGCAAATAAGAAGAAAATTATGGGCAGAAAAACAAGAAGAAATTATTTGTGGCAGGCATATTATGCTTCTGTACATGACTAAAGCTGTGCATGTCACTCCAGCATGCACATGTAATCTCGACTCTATTACACCAACAAAGTGGATAAGCAACATATTGGAAAAGCAAAAACAAATTGGAGATAATGGGGAGAGAGAGGAAAATACAAGAGTGAAAAATATGCAATAAAAGCCATAGGACGGGTTACCTCGTACTATAATGTTTGAGATGTCTTCAAGACTCACCCATGAACACTTAGATTTGCCCTCTTCAACAACAAAACGAAAAGGACCCTGTTCATATCACTTAGTAAGGCCTTCATTTTCCTTTTAATAACCTAGTAAATTCTTAAAAGGTGCAACTCTAGTACATGAAGTACACAATAGAGAAACTGCCAAGAAGCAAAAAAGATACAGTGGATTAGATAGGCCCACGAGAAACTGACAAGAGACGAGAGGAAAAACATGATTTCAAGAACTTTTCCAGAAGATTTCAATACTAACAAGATAGAATTCCCTGAGATGAACTTGTGGAATATGAATACTAGAAATCTGAATTTTGCTAAATTTTTCTTTTGATAAATAGCGATCTTGAAATTATTCCCAAAAAAAAATACACAATTGGAACAGAGTATTACAACTTACTTTCAATGCAGAGGATCTAGAAATAAAAGCTGGCAGCCTGCCACAAAGTTTTGATGGATTTCTGATAAGTAAGTTGCAGCTACACTGACACACTGATGCACGACCAATTAAATTAGCAATATTAAAACTGGAAAAGAAAAGGATGATCGTTCATACACAATCAGTAAATAAATAAGATTAACAATGCTGAGAGGGGGAGAAGGAGGAGGAGAAGGAGGAGGAGAGGGGGTGGGAGGCTCTATTATCTACATACCGTGTCTAACTGCTTGGCAAACCACTGATTTAGCTCCTTTATACAAGATGAATCTCCAATTAAGTACGGATGAAAGTCTGAGTAAGCTAAATGGATGCCATCCCCTGCAAGTTAAGTAGTGAAATGTCTAAATAGTTGTAAAATGTCTAAATAGTCAACAAAAGTACTGAAAGGTAAAAGAGTATAATACCATCCGCAGAATGATAATGGGCCAACTCTTGTGCTGTGGAAGCCATCCTTCCAAGAACTGCATTCATCTAGATTACAATGAAAACATTACCAATCTTATGAAATTTTAAGTAGAAATAAGCTTCCAAAAGTACTTTTCTTGTTAAAAAATCAATCAAGAACCCTATACACATAGTTGTTTGTACAAAGGCAGGTTGAACTGCAGGTTTTTGTTTGCAGACAAGTCACTGAGTATCCAAATGCTCATTCACATGGTTGCAGACAACATAGTATACATATTATATGGAAGACCAAACCCAATCAAATATATTACTAATACAAAAAACCTAAATGGATCAAACTTATTAATTATCATTGTCCTCAATTTGCTACACCACCAAGGTCTGAGAAATTGATTTTCAACTTAGTCAAGAAAATGACTAAATCCATTTCAAAATTGATCACCAATGCCCAGAATATATTTCAGTGATTGTAGCTATTCTTTCTAGTAAGGGAGCGTTCTTTTTACTAATATAGCTGCAAATTTCTGGCGGAGAGGCTATCGTCTATAGTTGTAAGATGTCCATTGACAGTAGATGTTGCAGCAACTCGTGCCCGTCTCCCTTGGATCAGAGTAGAAGCTTGATCAGTATTCAGTAAGCATGTCGAATTGGGAATGCAGATGCCCGAGCTGTCTCTGCAACTGTAAAGCTTCAGCATTATAGGCCAAAGTTGCATTCATAGGGAAGAAAAGAAGTCCATAAGTACTGGGAACAGGATTCCACAATACATCACCAAGTAGCTTGAATATGCAATTACCAAGCATAGCTTTTCGTTATCCAAACTACTCAGAATTTATAGGCATACTAATACTCCATCTATTTCTGTACATTATCCTTTCATTAACATCCTCCCTTCTCGCCATGATTTACCGCAAGGAAAATGAAACAAACGTATCAAATAAGCGATACCCACACCAAGAAATTTCCTATGCTGCCCAAATCTCTTCTCAATCTTCATGTACAGGCCAGAACTCAAAAATATGGATGAACTAATGCCTCACTAGAGGAAAAATAATTAAAAGAGTATAAAAGAATGTAAAAAGTACGGGGAGAGTACGGCGAGAGAGAGGACGTTGGAGGGGCGGAGGCTGGAGCAGATCCAGTCGAGGATGGGTCGAGCGTCGTCGTATTGGAAGGACCATTCGAAGCTGTCAGGGTCCAATGCGTCCGCCCCTTCGTACCCTAGTTCACCCAACAGAGTGCACAGCGTCGCCAGGCTCATTCCCCGGTCGTTTTCTTGTCTCCCTTCTCTTGCTCCGTCTTGAACGGCGGTGCCTCGGGATCAGATCTTGCGATTTTTCAGCTTTCAATTTCAAATATTTGCCAGCGACTGAGTGAGAGTGAATTTTTGGGCCGTTTTGGCGCCGGCCTTAACAAATCGACGTCGTCTATTTTTTTCCATGCTTCGGTTAGTTGTACATTGAGGACATTCTTGTCCTTTTCTCTTCGGATAGAGGATATTTTTGCCGAGTTCGGGGCCTTCTGGCGCGCTATCGTTTTCAAATGACTCGAAAGTTTAAACCGCCGGCTAGCTAAAACCGGCTTCTTCTTTTCTTTTCTTTTTTATTTTTTAATATGGGTGGTATCTCAGTCTTGATAGCGCACGAGTAACAACATACATTTGGCTTCTAGTTAAATGGTACGTTAAAGCAAAGTTGATGATTTTAAAAAGTTTAAATTCAAATTAAATCTTTACTCACTTTACACTAGATCAATCTTTAGAATTAAAACCTTACTAAATAAAGTTAAAATGATACATAAATTGATTTTCGCAAATTTTGGTTTAAAATAAACATTAATGGATTAAGTTGGTTAAGTTTTCATACCTATAGTTGTAATTTTTCTGTCAAAATTGATCACAATGCTACTCCAATATAATCAAACGTACTTTTTAAGTTCTTAGATCGTTACGAATCATTTGGATGCAAAGGTAAGAGCATACTATTATTGGTACACTTGGAGTTTGTCGTCAGGTTATGATTTTGCTCATGTAGTTTTTGGTTCAAGTGATTCTAGGAGAAAAGTATGAAGATTCAAACTCACGACTTGAAGTACAAAATTTGGTTAAACCCAATTTGGGCCCAAATTGCAATTTTGTTCCTTGTAGTTTATGGGTAGGAGTAATGTCAACCAATTGAGCTATCCCTTCTATTTTACTCTTGTAGTTGGAGTAGATTTGCACTTTAGTCCATTTAGTTCGATTTGTCACCATTTATTCAAGAATAACAAATAGTAATTAGTAACAACAAAAACTGCATAAATCATAATTTGGATAATATGTATACAATATGCAATTCCGATGGGATTAATCCCATCTCAAAACTCCTATGCATTTTCAAAGAACAATATCAATCGATTCAAATCTGCCAACCGCTACAAGAATAAGCTGCCTGTTGTAGGTAGTAGTACAGATACCAGAAGTCATCACAGTGACAGTCGAGGAAGAGATGAAAAGGAAATGCTGCGCCTTTCCAAGCCTCTTGTCGTGTACATATATAAGTACATAGACCATTAGTAGTAGTTCTTCACTCTTTTTCAGAATCCGAGAAGTATCTCTGGGCATCAGATGGCTGTCTCCGGGAGTTCATATCATGGACGTTAGGCTGTCTCCGGGAGTTCATATCATGGAAGTCAGGCTTCTTCGGGGAATTCATATCATGGAAGTTAGAAGGAGCTTCTCCAGACATGGCTGCAAATGCTGCAGCTCGAATACATAAAACTAATGAGAAATACACACTTGAGACAATTTTTCTACTGACAATAATTTATCAGGAACAGAAAACTGTGCATACGAAACAAAATTAACTTAACTAGCACATATGCAGATGACAATTTCAAAAACGACCATCCTATTAAACAGTTTGCGGACGAAGATATTAATAAGGGAGTTTTAACGAAAAGCCCACGGTACTGTTCACTTTAACGAAAAACCACATTTTTACACTAAAAAGTCAATTCTGGTACTATTCACTTTACCCTTTATTTTGTCCTTATCATTAAAACTAAAAGTTTTCAAACCCTTTTCATTAGTTTTCCTTATTAATAATGTTTTACTGAACTCTTAGATGTTTTTGCCCCGTAAGTGCAAGTTTGTTCGTCTGAGGATCTTCTTCAATTTGCAAGAAAAAGATATTTCAGAATGGCTCAGGGCTTTGTAATATGAGGCCAGCTCTCTAGCGGCAACAATAACATGATGAATCAAAGTCAATCTATGGGAACTGTAGCGCGCTTAATCATCAGTCCACAGAATTTTGGAAGTTCTATAGCCAATCAAATCTAGGAATCTACAAAAGAAGTGAGCAACAACCTTGGGCTACCCAACAAATGAACACCAAATAATCAAAACACTGCTCAATCTACAATCAAAGATATTGGTAGAAGAATATTCTTCACCTAATGGTGTACGAGGGGCCATTATTCCAGAATTCAGAAACCAAATCACAAAAGCAGAAGTTCACAACATCAAACTTCTCAATATACATTCAACTAACCTTTCTCTCTCATTCTCCTTTCTCTGTCATACTCAAATTTATCCCGAATCTGGTTGACCTTTTCCCAGGTATCCCCTTGCCTACTTCTGAAACCATTGTCCTGCAACAAAATAAAGCCCGTTCAGTATATAGCAGGTCCTATGAATAGAGAGTTATCGCATCTTACACTATTAAAACATTCAGGGTGTCATATCAAAAGCTTGAAGACAAAATCCAATTTACTTCAGCTATAAAATCATTGGAGAGAGCAAGAAATACTGCATTCAGAATAACACAAAGGACCAGCTTTGAAGATTAAACAACATATTAGGTGTGGACTGTCTACTCATGATTCCTAACGTATCATTTGCAAGGTATAGGCGCCATGTGCATCATATATACATCTGCAAAGCTACAACATATTCGACCTAGACCAGTTAATTGCATCAAATTTGTACCTTATATGGCTCACGATGGAACCGCTTGTTCCTGAAACACAAACAACCGGAGCAAAATCAGCATCCGAATATCATTAGATATAAAATGAACAGTGATAATTTGCACTACTTGCGAACACCGAGTAATAATTACATTCGTATACATTAACAAGTCCAGAATTTAATTAAGTTTCCATCTTTTATATAACCGTGCAACGAAATTTCAAAATTAAATAACTGCCCACGTCTAATTTTTGCTGTACAGAAAACAATTTGCAGAAAGTAATCAACATGACACAACTATACGGAGAGAAATCGTGATCATCGTCGTCAGCAGATTCATAATTCGCATGATCCTGAGCAATTTTTTTGGAATAACCCTCGTCCCCAATACAGTCTCTCCCAATTTTCCCTAAGCTCCTGATAAAGCTCCATGTATCTTTTGCACCAAGGCTCGTGTTCCTGTCAACAAATTAAAGTACAATCACATTAATACAAACCCACAGAATTCGCAAAAACGAACCGTTTCCTTGAGGACCAGGCGTGTGCGGCGCATGAACTGGTCTCTGAGCTGCTTACGGCGCTTGTTGGGGATGTTGTCCCTGGGAATGACGAACCGCTCACGTGGAGCACGTGATCGCCGATCTCGTGGATTTCGCCGTCGACGGTCCACCACTCGGACTTCTGCTCTTGCTTCCGCATGGCCATGGCGGGAGACTTGTGGCGGCGCCGAGATGGCCCGGACTCGGTCCTGGCCCAGCGAAGTTGGGGTGGCGGCGGCCGTACTAGCCTGGAAGCATGACGGCGAGTTCTTGAGTCGTTTTGCGAGGGACAGCATTTGGGAAGCAGCGTTTCCGAGTTGGTGCAGTAGAGTGTGCTGTGGGGATTTTGCTACCGCTAGAAGACCCGCCAAGTTTATCGAGGACTTAACCGGTTCGAAGCGGTTGCATTTGTTTCTTATTTTGTTTTTGTTCCGTATACGTGTCCGAATCAGGACGTTGACATCTGGAAATAGAGGAAACTACCAAAGGATGGAAAGCCGGATCTCTTCCATCATGGTCACTGGATAATTGAGAAAGCTACCGCGAGATAGTCAGATCTCTTCTACGAAGGCCACTAGATGAAGTGATCCGGGTCTTTGAAATTTTTTCCAATGATCAACTTGTTTTGATCCCTTAAAAGCTATAATAATTTTTAATTGTTGGATGAAATTTCAAAAGTCCGGATCACTTGATCATATGATTTTGGTCCCAAGATGGACGGACTCGAGTCTCAAGCCAGTGTTTACCAAAAAAAAAAAAAAAAAAAAACTAATGAAAAAAAGTTTAAAAAGTTTGATTTTTAAAGAAAATGTCAAAATAAATTATAAAGTAAATAATACTATAATTGATTTTTTAATATAAAAATATAATTTTTTTTTTGTTAAAATAAACAGTTGAATCTTTTCTTCAAATCTCCCCAAAAAAAAAAAAAAAAAAAAATCTCAAGCCAGTTGAATCAAACGGTCACCAATAGTTCTGTACGGGCAGAAAGTCCCACCGCATTCGCTCGCTTCCCGCCCTTTGTTCAGTTACTTCGATTCTTGTATCGAGATGTGTGGAAGGGCTCGCTGTACTCTCAGAGCCGATGACGTCACTAGGGCTTGCCACCGCACCCACGCCCCCGTCCGCGCCGTTAACATGGACCGGTGAGCAAACGTCAACGAAAAACTCTTTCCCCTCTTTTTTAATTTTTTTTTTTTTTTTGTAATTTTCTCTCGTTTTCCTAGCAACCAAACAGGTCTTATGGTCTCTTTAATTACTCTCTTTAATTACTTGCTCTTACTGATTGAGACGAATTTTTTTGTGTATAATATGAATTAGGTATCGTCCGTCGTACAATGTGTCGCCTGGATCGAATTTGCCTGTTGTTCGGAGAGAAGACGGGGCGGATGGCGACGGCGTCGTTCTTCAATGTATGAAATGGGGGCTGATTCCTAGTTTCACCAAGAAAACCGAAAAGCCCGATTTCTACAGGATGGTAATAGCTTTAGGATTATCATTAACAGCCACTGTTTTGATTAATAGATTATTTATATTAATTTAATGATATTTGCAATGATGTTATGGAAATGAGTAGTAATTTAAACTTCAATCTATGTGATGTGTCTCAAGTTTCAATTTTTCATGACTGACACGAGAAAGCTTGGTTTTTTATGGGATGAGTGGTAAAGTTAAACCGTTTTTGTTGGATGATTACATGATTTGGTTTGTGCTAAACTTTGCAGTTTAATGCTCGGTCCGAGTCCATTTGTGAAAAGGCTTCTTTTCGTCGTTTGGTTCCTAAAAGCCGCTGCATTGTTGCGGTTGAAGGGTATGTATGATTCAATTTACTATGCTTTTTATCGTTTGTGACATTTTTTTCAATGTATTGTTGGTTGTATTGGAGGGACTCCATGTGTCTTTCCCTTTCATAATTGCTGTTTGATTAGTATCATATAGTGGTTTCTTATTTCATGTTTTAATTTGCATCCTTCAGTTTTTATGAATGGAAAAAAGATGGTTCTAAAAAGCAGCCTTACTACATCCATTTCAAGGACGGCAGGCCTCTTCTGTTTGCTGCTCTTTATGATTCTTGGGAGAACTCTGAAGGTAGTTAATGACAACTCTTTTGTTCGAAAAATCCCCTCCCCTTGACCACCACCTTTGTTAATTTGTTTTGCTATTATGTCTGTGTTTGTTTTGGTCTAGGTGATGATAATTTGTTTTCAAAACCGACTTTATCTGAAATTTCTTTGTCAGTAGTTGTCAAGTTTAAAGTAAGTTTGTTTCTAGGTGCTGATATCTCCAATGTACGTTATCCTGCAGGAGAGAAACTTTACACATTCACTATCATAACAACTTCCTCATCATCAGCTTTAGGGTGGCTGCATGGTGAGTCCTGCTCATGTTTGTTGATTTTTACTACATTTCAAATACCATAATATGTGTGCATGGTTCTAAGTTATGAATTACTGCGTGACTATTTAGCTTATGCTGATGTGACTAACTTGGAGTGATTACTTATTTTTACTACATATACATATACACTTTGTTATTTTCTAGTTACAGTTTCTTGGCTCAGCTCTGTATTTACTATTTAGTCCTTGTTGTGTGAAGTACCTTCCTTTTACTCCCACTAGTTAATTGTCGCAGCGATTCTTGCTGTGGCACTCTTTGCCAAAGTTGAGTAGCATTTCTCTACTATTTTGGTTAATTTATCATTGTAGACAGGATGCCTGTTATCTTGGGTGATAAAGAATCAACTGACACATGGCTAGATGGTTCTTCATCGTCCAATTTTGATTCATTACTTAAACCATACGAAGGTCCAGATTTGGTAAGTGGTTGTTGAATTTAGAAGGGAGAAACATAACATTTACTATTCAAAGATCTGGGTATGAAATGTTGAAAGTACAATTTATTGACTGCTAAAATTTTTATTCACCAGGTATGGTACCCGGTGACACCAGCAATGGGTAAGGTGTCTTTTGATGGGCCAGAGTGCATCAATGAGGTGAGGCAGTTTCATGTTTTCTTTTATGCACATGATGCTTATATTTGAAAAATATGGAGGGGGACTTAAAGGCCATAATCTTCACTTTGATCTCTACGACACAGCAAAATTGGAAATTTTGACTGCTAGTTTTTTCTTTTAGAGAAACACTGCCAGCTTGAATCAGACAAAATGATTCTTGCACTTGTGTAATCCTTTAGCTGGTGTTCACATAGAAGGTAGACTTTGTAGAAGTGACAAGATAAAGGTGTTAAGGTGGTGGTCTCATGGACAATTTGCCTAACAAGAGAATCATGATGTAGCATTCCCCACCCAAGGTTTAAAGACCGGCTTTTTCATTACATTTTCCCCCGCATACCATGTGTTGCATGATTTGATAGACAAAACAGTGACGCTGCTTTCTCTGGGGTAACTATGTTCTTAATTATATCGAGTTCTCATGGTTTGGTGATTGTGTCTTGGTTTCCACTTAGGAGATTGGAATCCTGTTTTCATTAAGGTTTAAGAGGACTGGTTACGGATTGTATTATTTTCTGCAGATACAGTTGAAGACCGAGGGGAATAATTCAATCACAAAGTTTTTCTCAGCGAAGGGAACCAAAAAAGAAGAATTAAACCCAAAGGATACAAGTTCTGATGACACGTCTGCGAAGAAAGATTTGTCAAAAATGGTGAAAGAAGAACCTGAAAGCAAAGAGGACACAGAACAGCCGTACTCTACTGAACAATGTGAAGATGAATCAAAATGTAATGTGTCTACATTCTCTCAAGAAGGTGTATCTAAGGGCCAAGCAAAGCGAGACTACGAAGAATTTTCAGCTGATTCTAAGCCAGTTGCTTATGTAACGAATAAGAAATCTGCTAGTCTGGCAAAGAAGAAAGTTAACCCAAAGAGTTCTCTAGACAAGCAACCTACCCTATTTTCATACTTTGGTAAAAGCTAGTTGTGCATGCAGTGAACTTCAGATATCGTTAGAACATGCTCCATTCGTATATGGACACAGGTTGATAATTTTGTGTTGTAGAAATTCGTTTCTGCTTCATCAGCCTAACATCGTCGTTTGCTTGGTGTCCCTCCTCTATTTTGGCTAGGCAAGATAGTTATCCTTTGTGCTGTATCTGTAATCTTGTATTTTAATTTCTGGTTTACTGAAATCAGAGATTTAGCATGTTGGTCTCTCTGCAGTTGGTTTTTGCAAAGTTTCTTGTAAACTTGAAGATCTCCATGTAACATCTGCTCGATTTCGCTTAATGTTAAAAGCCTGATTCGATTTAGCTTGTGTCAATTTTAAACAGAATACTTTTTCTCAATTGAGAGGTTTTGTTACAAACCTCCTTACAGATTTCAACAAGAAATGAAAAACAAGCCAAAAGAAGTTGCAGAACTAACAAAGAGGAAACATTTGGGGACGTAAAATCGGCAGAGACCAATTGTAAGTGTCTATCCACCTTTCATGAGGCACCATCTTCATGAACATCTTCCTTATCATCCAAATAGAGCTGGCCGCATCCCCCAGTTGTAAAGCCGGCCGCGACCCTAGGCTGAACCGTCGGCGCTTGTTCCCTAGCCACACGGTGCAGCCTCTTCGTCTTCTCAGCCGCCTCTGTGGCTGGCACCAGCCGACCAACACGGTGGCATTTGACAACAGAGATATGGTGACACTACCTCTCCTCAACATCCCTATTGTTGTTATGTAATTTTAAGCTTGGTGATTTTGTGATGCTCATTCCTAATTACATATATAGTGTGGATTAAAGATGAAATGATGGTGTTAACAATGATGATTAATCATAATGGCAGCAATCATGATTTTTGATTTTTGATGGCCTGATGCCAGTATGGTAAGCATGATCAGAGGAACACTTTCTGATCAAAAGACAGTCAGCTTATGATCAAAAGGCAATCCCTTTAGTGAACTTGTAGTGAGATGTGTTACTAATGGGACGTCACGAGTTTGTAGTTCAATTGTTCATGTCTTACTTATCACGTATAAACACGTCGCAAGTAAGTTTCACTCGTCGAGGTGGGGATTAAACATCTTTTTTGCTCACAAATCTACCCTTCACATCTCTGGTGTTAAGTTTATGAAGGCAACTTTAATTAACTAGATTATTGATCTGTCCGCCGCTTCGACATGCGGCATGAAAATGTTCCGAAATTTCTTGATCAGAAAGATGGCTTAGATCAATGATTTGATTTGAGTACAACATGCAGGCCGGTAGTTGTAATTAGCTTTATACGGCATGCGCCTGAGAGGGATCGGTACATGTTTTTCTTTGCACATAAGGATGTTCTAAAGACTTTGGGAATTTCCATTAGTATTATGATTGAGTGAATTTTCTTTATTTGTAAATATGATGTTTTAAATTTGATTTTTGTAAATGGCGAGTTTAATATCTAGTTATAACTAGCTGATTGGTTGATTTATTCCAAACTTGCTCGATTTTTGGGATTTTATATTTCTCTTTTACGGACTATTTTATGCAGATATAAGGTGCATACAATTTTACATTTATTTTTTCCCTTTCAATGGAAAAGATATGTTATTCATAATATAATAGAATAGTATAAAATCCAAACACGACTGTCCAAAACTAAAATTGCATGCCACAACAATACACTAACAAAAAAAAAAAAAAAAAAAAACCAATCTCATGGGATGGGTAACGGTTGGCGAATTTAAGGACAAGGCTCACTTTTTGTTCATTTTCAAGACATAGCAAAAATAGTCCTTAAAAAACGACATATTATGAACCGTCTATTTATTTACTATAGTTGATTAACTAAAAGATTTAATTTTAAGAGATATCTTTACAAAGTGACTTATAAAATGAATAATTTTAATCCTAAACAGAGAAATCTATAAATAAATTAAGAATCATTAGTAAATTAATGGGATAAAATAAGATACAACGGAAACGACGTGGACTAAAGTGGAATCTGAAGTAAATTAGTGGGACCAAAAGTGAATTCCGCCCCCTTGGATCTCAAAACTCCCAAACTCACCCTTTCCCCTTACTCAACGAGGAGGAGAATCCTGTATTTCGTCGACTCTGATTCCAGCCTCTCAAGGAGAACATCTTCTTCGGCGTGAGTTCTTCTAACATATCCATCTCTCAATTTTGTAATTCTGAGATTTTTTTTTTTTCATGGTGTTGAATTTTGATGATGACTCAACAGCGTTTGAATTCTACTGGATCAAATCAAATCAAATTCCCGATCAGAACCCCAATTTATTTGATAATTTTGCTATTTTGTTTCTTGCCATTAGGTTGATTTGTTTCCTCTCAAGTACCCATATCTCATTTTTGTGATTGTGTGTGATTTGTGTTGGGTTTGGAAGCTCAATTTTTTAATAAGAGTAGGAATGGTGGTATGCTACTTTATGGGAGAATCTTTTGCCCCAAAAAAGTTCTAATGAAATTCATGTGGTGGTAAGTGTTTGTTGTAAATGTACAAACTGGAGAGGAGCTGGCTGTTTCGCTGGTACATAATTTTCGTTTCGCGAATCGCAGATTATTCAGTTTTGATGTTTAGTTTGGTGCTAAATCCAAATTTTCTTGAGCATTCTGTAGTTTTGTGCCTACAATATATATGGGCAGGGCTGCAGAAGCGGATGGCCATTTTTTCGTTAACATAGCTTCTGGTAATTTGCTACTCTTAGTTCTCAAAAGCAGTATGATTTATCCAGTATCTGCTAAACAAAATTATGTTGTGTCGAACTATTCTTTATTCATTAGAGAAGTCAAAGAACAAAGCCACGCAATAGAGCGCGGGTTTAACAGTCGGTTTAATACCCCACCAATACAAAAAAAGTGGTCCTTCTCTCGTACCTGCTCATCTTTTCTCTGTTCTGAGGCAAGAGGAGAGCCCTAACCTTGCGTAGACCAACTGTAGGAATGAGGTGGATGAATACGAGTAGGAATGGTAGTATGGTATTATGGGTTGTGTGGGATGCATTTTATCTATTTATTTATGGAATTTGTGAAATTTGATTACTCTGTCAAACTAGAATTTTTGGCCCAAGGTTACGGTTTTATTTGTTGGTTGTGCTTAAGTTGATGCGTCATGCTTGAAATATTCAGAATGTGCATGTTTTGATTCTAATGGTGACAGCCTCTGTCCAAAAGACTAAGAAGGTGTGTCGTGTCGTCTCTGAAATTTTTGTTCAGATCTTATGTCTTGAAACTTCATTTGGTTATTGTATTTGAGTCAACAGACACGAAGGCTCATTGAAGCAAATTCCAAAACTTAGGAGGCTAACTTCCCATAAATGCTGAAAATTTATAGGAAAAATTCAGCTTAGGAATATAGTGTGTAATCGGTGTGGTGTATTCGTGCCACTGTGATTTTGCTTTCACTGAAGATCCTTTTTGTTCTTAGTTCTTTTTCCTTTGTGTTGATTTTTCAGCTTGTTATTTTGAAATACATTTTTTTCTGATTTTAAATTGCTATTGCTTGATTCAGTAGGATACTGTGATCATCTTCAAGCAGTGGAAACGAAAGAAAATGGAGGACAAGGGCAAAGGGAGCGAAAGATGGAACGGAGCCATAGGCAATTTGACAGAAATGGCTTTCAATTTGGAGTCACTCCAGAAGCTACTTCTTAAAAAGGCTGTCTTTGTTGAAGAAGAGACCTTTGGCAAAGCCTCACTGTGCTCTGAACAAGCTCGAGCCATCAAGGTTCTTGAACAAAGGGTAGAGAGTTTGGAAAGAGAACTTGATGCTGCCATTACAGCTGCTGCTCGTGCTCGGGCAGAAAAACGACAGGCTGAGGCAGCAGAAAAGGCTGCTGAGTTGCATGCGCAAGAAGTTACAAAAGAGCTCGAGAACACCTCAAAGGTATTTGAGCTGCACATGGAAGAGTTGCGTGCCAAACAAGAAGAGATCGCCAAGCGTGATAAGGAAATCAAACTTTTGGAAGCTATAATTCAGACACTTGGGGGAAAAGAATCGTCCTCGCATTCAAAAAGACGCTAGAATATCTGTGTTGTGAAATTTTTGTGTCAAGTTGGTTCTTTTTCTTTTTCTTGTAAATTTACATAGGAAGGAACAATTCAATGTGTCCACTTTCAAACATAAAAAAGTGTTTAATTCGACTGGCTAAGACAGCGTGTCTGTTCTGTTGCAAGTTCACATACCCTTGCTCATACAACAGATCAGTCTAGGATATGCTCTTGATTTACAAAAAGTAGTCCAAAAGCTCATTTAGCCGGAAAGCCCAATCCAAATATTTTGGAGCTGTGTGGATTAAATTATTGGCATGGTCCTAAAGAAGTAAAGCATAACTTGAAGCCCATATCCCCTTAGGATTCACCAATGGAAATGGACAATTCTAATGGCCTAGCTCTTAGTATTACGATACTTTCTTTTCTAGGAGCAATTTTTTGGGTGGTAGCAATTGAGTAGAAAAATTAATTCGCCACTCCAAGTAGGAAAAACACATCTTTAGTGGAGGTAGCAATTTAATTAGCAAATTAAGTAACAACTGAGTTTGTGTATTTACAAGGTCAATTGCTACTTCTTCAACATAACAAATCGAAAGTATTGTTTAATAAAGTATTTTAATCGAAAGTATCGTTTAATAAAGTATTTTAATCGAAAGTATTGTTTAATAAAGTATTAGAAAAATAAAACCAAACCCCCCCCCCACCAAAAAAATAAGGCATGCTTTAGATTATATTTTAAGATGAAGAATACGATCTGAAGAGTTGGTTGAATAGCGAATTGGAGTAAAAAAAATTTAGAGTAGCGTATAAGTGTCACATAGGTAAACAAAGGACACTTTTAGAAGATAATTTGCTAACTCTCTTGGACATGCTCAATATTGAAAGATGTCTAAAGTCGATCTTTCCTTTGTTGAGTAAAAAAAAAAAAAAAAAAAAAAAAACGCGCACAATTATTTTATACAACTACCCACTTATATCCAATATTTTACACTCCCGATATGTGATTTGTTGTTCTGAATAATTGCTTTAAAATTTTCTCCAAGAAATCCATTTTTCGTACCTTTACCAATATTGACTCTAGGGGCGTGACAACGATTTATGATGCACAATTACTCTAACCCACGTTTCGCTGCTGGATGTGTGATGTATGCCATACAATCACTCTTCTTTTGTGAATGTTGACCAATAGTTTCCATACGCCCAACTACCTTGAGGTTGAAGTACCTGTGATTGTGATAGCACCGTCAGCGAAAGGGAAAGCAGGTGCCAAAGTTTGGTCCAATTTATCTTAAGTACTTACATACACTCAATAGCAACACATTTGATCGCTAAATTTAATTAAATGCTTAAACTGAGTGATAGTTTACGTTGGATCAAATCTAGTAGCCAAATAAGCGTCAGCTATAAGGGTCTATAAGTGTCTGTAGGTACATTTAACGTCACAATGCATATAAGCACAAACCGACCTTATCCTGCATTAAAAACCTCGTTGATTTCTTGCGTTGAGCAACATTCACTTCACTTGAGCTGCCTCTTTCAGTTTAAGCTTTACCGTATGTCTATATCCTTATATGACGTGTATCATCACGCTCTCAGCTATCCATGCTGCACTTTCACCGTTTCTCAAGTCACGTTGTTTTATTTTTCTAATTGATTCACGTTTTCGTTGTTTTTTCGAACTGAGTTTAGTCAAGTTAATTACAACAACATGCTTCGTATTCCTAGTTCACCTAGTTCGATTGATCACAATACACTATCCCGTTCTTGCCGAATTGTATTGATCACACTACACTATCCCGTTCTTGCCGAATTGTACAGCAACGTAATACAAAATTGTAGATACTAATAACACATTCAAATAGGAATCAATTCGATGAATGTTTCAAATTCGAGTTACTGTGCTGTTGAATTGTCTGATTGGATGGACATAAAGTTAATCAGAATTTTGACGACTTATTACCCTGTCAACATCAGGAAATATGACCCGGATCCTCTTTGTGAAGATATCAATGACCCATCAAACATGTTCGTTTATCGTAAATTGTGTGATTAAAAATTATTTTAAAAATTATTATTTAAAATTAAATATAAACAATATTTAATAAAAAAGAATCGTTCAATATACCATGAATAAATACAATTCACAAATTTTCAAAAGAATCGTTCAATATACCATGAATAAATTCAATATACCATGAATAAATACAATTCACAAATTTTCAAAAGAATCGTTCAATATACCATGAATAAATACAATTCACAAATTTTAAAAATCCTTGCCAGAGATCTTATCGAAGAAAATACCACGTAACTTGTGAACAACTTCCAGTCTCTAACGCATGGAACTATTTAAAAAGTAGGTAAAATCCTATCAATAGATTTGACCATTGCACTTGCCGTGAAAAGTGATTTTCGCACGTTAATTCATTTTCTTTTTTAACTATTCATCAATCGTCTTCAAATTGAATAAATACAAACAAAATCAAATAGACAAAGAGCGTCCAGAAGGAAAAAAGACGGATAAATGTGAAATTCTAGCATATGTTATGAAGGAAAATATACACAATACCGTCAAACCCATATCTCAGATTTGCCAGAGAGATTCCATTCAGTGAATCAGTACAGCCAAAACAGTAAGAAAATATCTGAGAATCGATACACAAAATCTCTGACTCATGCAACGAAAGGCTGGAAACCATCCCTACACAGACCCCCCAAAACACACCAAATATAGTATTGACAGCTCGGCAAAAGTAAAACTTTTGGTTGGTATTTGGAAGCCAAGAAAATTTCACTCAGAAAATTAACCCATCTGTGCAATTTCCTCATTGGTGGCAGTGGCGGTGGTTGTTTGGAGCTGCTTTTGTGAAACAGGATACTTAATGCCATTGAGTTCAACCTTGCGCAGGGCAGCTTTGCCAAGATCAACACCACAAATGTCAGAGAGCCTGACCAGATAAAGCAGCACATCGGAAAGCTCTTCCCCCAGGTGCTGCTTTTCCTCCTCTTTCCAATCTGGCAGCCCCTTTGGAACCTCCCCTTTCCATTGAAATATCTCAGACAGCTCTCCCACTTCGCACACCTGAGATTTCATCAAAAAGGCCAGACCTTTGCATCAATTTATGAATAACATCCTTCTGGTTGTTTGGACAAAAAGTACAAGCCAATAAGCACTTCTGGGAAAAGGGTAACATAGAAAAGTGGGGCACTTGAAGATTTTGACATGACAAAAACGAAAAATAGAAAACATCTCTTTCCAAATTGCATAGAAAGTCAAATTTGAACATTTCACTCACCGCTTAACAAGTTCGAATTTGCTCTCTCCCAAGTAGATTAGATTGATTAGATTAATTAGAATATTGCTCGAATACGAGCAAAGTCACAAACTTTAAGAAAAAACTTAATTTGGGTGTCACAAACTTTAAGAAAAACTCAATTTGGGTTTTGTTAAGAGAGTGAAAAGGAATTGGAAACAAACAAAAATAAGAACCCACTTGAAGGCAAGAAGCGCGTGCAAAATACAAAAAAGAAGCCGGAAACCACAAAACCCCAATTTGTTTATTATCAAATATGCAAAAACCAAAATACAGTAAGTCAGCTGTGGTTAAATTTGGTCAAATATTTCACAATCCATTGATGAAAGTGAAAGCAAAAATATGAAAAAATGACAAAAAAATAGCAAAGCAATCAAATTTTTATTAATTTGGTTTCTCCCCATTTCATGGATTACCCGAATTATTAAACAAACACATATCAAATAGTTCATGGACATGAAAAATGGCATTAGAAATTATCAACCAGAAAAAAAACAGAAGAAATATTTATGGGGTTGGAAAGATGAACAAACCAGAGCTAGGAGAAGGTTTCTGGGGCTGTGGAACTGATCCCAGTTTCTCGCTTTGGCAAACTCAGCCATTTTGTTCTTGAGAAGATCAAGGGTGACATTTTCTCCTTCTGCAAAGCCAGTCATATTCTCTCTCTCTCTCTCTCTCTCTCTAGAAACAAAGGGAAATATGGAGAGTGATTACACGGAAAGGGGAGGAATTTAAAGAGGGAGGGAGCAGGAAAGATAAGACGGAGAGCGAGACAGCTAAGCTCTCTGCCCTCTCTGCATTAATATATCAGATTGCTAAAGGAGGGATCTCTATTTTTCTAAAAAAAAAAATGGGGACACATTTTCTATGGTTGAATTTAATTTTAACGAAATTGTGTGGTCTGTGTTTTAATCTTAACCTCGTAATTTCATTAAACCCAATCTAACGGTGAGGAGCGTGGTTTCATTTTTTTGAAAAAATGGAAATCCCTCTCCTTAAGCAATCTATTTAATATATTGAGTTCATGATGAGAAAATATTTACATTTTCTTTTTGGGATTCTCCTATATACCGCTGTTTGTTTTTAGAATAATTCTCAACCTACTACTGTCAAGTTTCGTAAAATTTTAACTTTCTTATTTAAAGTTTTTTTATTCCATTTTAATGTTTAAGATTTAAATTTTGAGATATTTTTATTCTTTTATTTCTGTTTAGAATTCAGTTAATTGATAATGTGGCATGCTACTAGATAAAGATTATGCAAAAACGTGGAACTATAGGCCTATATGAACATATAAAACAATTAATTATTAGAGTATTCTTATTACTTTTAAGTGATAGTAACGCCCACCACTTTATTTATTAATTATATTTTATTATTTAATTGAGTCTACTTGGCATAATATGGCCAGATCAATAAGTCGCGATTCACAAAGTTGGCGGGTCATCTTCCCACGTTAATTGAACAATTGACAAAAATATTAAGGATAGAATAATTGACAAAAGTGTTGAGGGCAGAATGAAAGTGACACAAAAATAAAACTTTAGATATGAAAATAAAATAAAAGAATTTTAGTTATAGAAAATGTAATGTGTAACTAAATATTGAAATTGAATTTGGTGAGTTTTTGCTAAACTTTTTGTTAAAATAGCCGAACAAACTCATTTAGTTAAGGTATTTTATTTTATTTTATTTTTAAAAAATGACAATTGGTAATAAGCTACGGTTATTCACTCTTTTTGGAAGTCGGAAGACTCGCAGAGGCATTTCAGCATCTTCTTGACCACAAGTCTGACTTTTACACCAGCAACAAATTTCAAACACGAAACCTCAAGTTTTTAGATCCTCTATGTGGCTGAACAACATGGGTATAAATCCTTCTTCTTCCCTCTTCTTTACATTAACAACAAAAAACAACACATACTTGGGAAAATAAGGCGTTACTTTGGAAGGGGGGGATAAGAAATTTTTATCGGTGGTGGGAGCAAATTACGTGGCATCTCCCTCTTTCCTGTAAAAGCAAGCGGTTGACACAAATACACTGTCATTGTAATATTTTTAGATGTTAAAACAGAGTGTATTTTTGCTCATCATTATTTAATGTGGTGTATACTCATCATTTTATTTATCATCATTAGATGAGTTTGAATTTCGAGATTCATGTAGTGGATATGAACAAATCTCAAAATTCAAACTCATCTAATAGTGATAAATAGGGTAGTGTGCATACACCACACTAAATGATGATAAGCAAAAATGCATTCGTTAATACAAATATTATGTAGATAAAAGTTGACATGTAAGTTTATGAGCATGTACGACACAATCGTTGTACAAGTGATATGTAAGTTCATTGTACGAGTGATATGTAAGTTAATCTCTAATTATAAAGTATATTAGTAAAAAAAAAATTACTCAAAACTATTAGTATTTGAATTACAAAACTTTGTGTTTATGATCAAAATCATTCATATTATCAATCACATTGTAAAGATCATCTCCACAAAAAATCAATTAAAATTAAGATCGTTTAGTCAATTTATTCTAGAAAATACATAGATTGTTCATATTACATTTACCAATTCCGTTCATTTATTTTCTATACAGTTCGATGATTAAACGATCTTATTTTTAATTGATTTTTTGCATATGGAATCTTTACATAATGATTTATAATATGAACGGTTCTTATTATAAAACTGAAATTCTATAAAATAACAACAAATAATTTTGAATACGAGTTTCTACCCATTATTTGAGTAGCCATGAATTGTTAATATTGGAGTGAAATGGTAACGTGATTTACCTATTTAATGGAATAAAGTTTCATTGGTGTTATAGTGACGTCACCTGTTACATAACTGTTTTCGCCCACACGAAAAATTGATAAAGAAATAGAGAAGTCGTTGTTTATAATGGGCACCGGCTACTGGCAATTGTGTTGTACGAAATGGACACGTGTCGGTTGGCATGATTCTCTGATTGGGAAAGGGATCTCTGAATCATTTTCATCAAATCCACCTAATCAAACAATCTGGATCTTTAAAATTTGATCTAATGGTTAGAAACAGAGAATCTCTTTAAAAGTTATAATAACTTTAATCGTTGGATCAAATTTCAAAAATCTAGATTGATTGATTGGATAAATTTGGTAGAAAAGATCCTTAGAGGATCCCATTCCCTCGGCTTGGTACGTGGTGAGCCACGTGTGCTCTGTAGGGACCCATGTGTTCTGCATCTTCGAACTCTCATTGGAAATTGACCCGATCCCCTAATATATGGGAGAAAATGGTTCCCACACAGTGTCCAACTGTTGGTGCATGAGACTTCTGAGCCTGCCATGTCACCCTTCAAGAGTTTGAGTATCAATCTACAAGTCCAGCACAGTACCAGAGAGACTTTGTATATTCAAGGGCCAGTTTTGAATTTTCAATTCAAGGCAGAAATTTGTGTACCCTACGTTAGCCAAAATCTGGTTATATACGAAAGTATTGTGTTTGGGTTTTTGAGGTTGAGAACGAGTAGGAAAAATGCATTGAGTCGATGTTAGAGTAGTTAAAACGATATTGTCTTGAATACGGGTCAACAATTATCACGATTCGTTAAAGATTCAATACTGTATCACTTCGATTTCTTAAAGAAAAGAAATTGGGTAAGATAAACCAACAACATTTTTCAAATACTCAACCAATATGCTGATAGAGATCGGAGATGACGTAAAAAGTTAACAAGTTAATGGAATTTATGATTCAGCATTTAGACGAGTGTTGCTTGAATCTTTTCATGAGCAAATTGTGTTGAGTCTTCTTGATGTGGATTTCATATTAATGTATGTCTTGTGATGTCCCAATCAAAATGTGTAACTTTGACTCATTTTTTCAAAAGCTCATATGTAAGAATTTTTATTGTGACGGGAACACGAATGGTAGTACATCACGTGTTTTCACGTAAGAGGTGAAAATTTTATTTTTTAAGTTATTAACTTTTTAACAAACATATCTCATCATTTGTATAGTGACATGTGATGTACCATCCCGTATACCGGTCACACTGAAAAATCTCTCAAACCAACTCTAATGGTTGGGCTAAAAGCCAAATTTTTTAGCCCAGAAAATTTAGCTTTTAGCCCAGAAACAGCTTTTCTGTTACAACCCTTTTGGCTTAAAATTTTAGCTCGAGATTATAATTAAAGAATGAATTTAGGTTTTTTTTTTTAAATTAATTTTTAATAAATAAATAAATATGTAGACTATCGTAAATTAATTTTATGAATATTTTTATCTAAAAATATTTAAATTCCAATAAATATTGAAAAATTACTAAATTTTTCATAAAGCAAGTCTTTAACTTAATGCAACCGATAATTCATAAACCACATAATTAATAAACTACATAAACTTAATACAAACAACAATTAATAAACTTAATTAATAAAGCACATAATTTATACACTACATAAACTTAATAATCGTATCCACCATCTTCACTTGATGATGGACTTCGCGATTGAATTAGGATATAGGGTTAAGAGTACCACGTAAGAACTTCTTCCTCTCTAGAGTGTATTTGTTGAGGTCCTCCATCATCAAATTAACTTCAAACCCATGCCAAGTATAAAGCCACATCTTCCTCACAGGTCCAATTACGACCTCTAATATGCTCTCTTGCCATGTTGAATAATTTGGAAATTGAAAGAAATGGTAGAAAGATAAATTGGAAGAATTGTAGGAGAAATTTGAGTTTTGTGTGGATGTTTGAACAAATACATAGGTATTTATAGAGTTTTTGGGTGAATTTTGAGTTAAATAATTTTTTTTAATTATTTTAGCCGTTGGATTTAAATTTGGGCCGTTAGATCTTTTTTTTTTTACCGTTAGATTTGATTATATTCGATCTTAGCCGTTGAATTCAATGTATTTTAAAATAACCTATTATAAAAAAATGAAATTTGAATCTAGACTGTTGGATTAACCAACGGTCCTTATATCACAGCCCTTGGATGTAATTATAGCCATTGGGAGCCCAAGTGGGTGGCCGACACATAGCCTGACAGAGGGGCCCACCCTGTCAGGAAACCCTTGCAGGCGCACGCGTGTGGCGTGTTGGAGCCTGGACGAGACTGGCCCAATTGCCAACGAGTCCACTCACACAGGGGGGAATTTGGCCCAGCTTTATCATTTGGCTTTTAGCCCAATGTTTTAGCTTAGGTTGGAGAGTGTTTGAGGGGGAAATTTTGGAAGAAAATTTGGCATTTAACCCACCATTGGAGTTGGCCTCATAGGTAAGATGTGAAGTCAGCAAACCTGAAGACAAATGTGATGCGACTCAAGCACATATTTGTTGCATGCGAAAATTAAAAGAAAATGCATGTGAAGGAATAGAAACACGAATCTCTCTAGGCTTGACTTTGACGAATGGCTCGCATGGAACTTCATTCCACACACCTTTCCTTGTACAAAAACGTTAGGCAAGATGCACGCCCAAAGGTTTGAGTGCATGTGTACATGAAGATTAGGCAAGCAATGATAGGTGCAATTGTAGTCAAAATTGAGAAATAACAAGTTACCTTAACCAATGAGTTATTGTATAAGACAATAAAACTACGTGACGTGCAAGCAATGATAGGTGCAATTGTAGTCAAAACTGAGAAAAGTTACCTTAACCAATGAATTAATGTATAAGATAATAAAACTACTTGACATGCTGATTTGACGTTGCAAGTTACATATGCATGCACATTTTTCTTCATTCGATCGTTGGATCTTTATGTCATGTTGCTTGAGCTATTATTTGGTTAATTGCAAGAGAAATCAAAAGCTAAAAGATTTACCATTAGCTCTACTACATACAAAAGTATTGTGTGTGAGACCTCTCGTGACATTCACTGAACCAATATACAATGTTCTGTATATGATTCGAGCCCGCCATACCCAAAAACAGTAAAAAAAAGGGGAAAAGAAAATTGAAAGACAATTACATCACTAAAACAATAATCATTGTGGTCTAGTATTCCTGAGGATGTTTATATGGTGAGAGAGGCAGCAAAGTGCATATCTAATTTAGTCGCAACTAAATCTACAGATCATGTAAGCAGATCTTTATTAGAATACTTTAGATTGTCTATCCTCATCATAAGAATATATATAAACCCTAGCTAGAATATATTATATGGGTAATATTCATATATATATGCACCTCACATATATTATAATATATATATATATATATATATATATATATATATATATAACCCTAGAAGATTTTAGATATGTGACATTCATATATGTATGGTAATGTTTTGCTTTAGAATATTATGCAGCAGTTTTATAGTTTCTGTGTGGGGTGAGAGAGACCTGGGAAATAAGGCAACGCATTAATATCTTATATCTTACGTTTTGTGTTCAGAAAAAATGGGAGATTAAAAATAGAATTGTGTACCAACTAGTAATAGTGTATAATATATTTTTCTCTATCTGAGTTAGGAGAGATTTTTCAAAGTGACCGTCACACGAGGTGGTACACCACATGTCACTATATAAATGATGGGATTTGTCTGTTAGAAAATTAATAACTCAAAAAATAAAATTTTTCACCACTTACATAAAAACATGTAGTGTACCATCCGTATTCTCGTATGAGACTATGTAACTGTCATTTGTGGTTTAAAACAGTCTTCCACTCTTCAGAATAAAACATGGAATCGCGTTTCAAATGAGACTATATTATAATCTCATTTGCTGGTTCCAATTACGACTAAACACTAAAAAACGAGGATAGCTAGTTAGGCACACGAAGTGTCATTTTCGCCAAACTCTCAAGACCAATTGGGTTGCATGTAATCTGATCTCTCTCTCTCTATCTGTTTCTGGGGATCATTAATCAAATTAGCCCACGCGTATTAGGCATGCTAAGCACCACTTAGAGGCAATGATCATCTTTTCTTGGTAACAAAGTGGAGTAAAGGCTCTATTACAGCACTATAAACACACCAATCCATGTCCATCCCCAGCTACCAGGCCAATGGTAATCTTTTCATGTTGCTAACTTGCTATACATTCCTCACCTTAGAAATGAACTCACTATGATGTAGGCACGGACACATGATACAAAATGGAGTAGGCTGAACTTTTAAGTTAATTTTTCCAGGATGGAAATTTTGTTAGTGTTATATGTTTTTATGACATTTTCCAAAATTTACTTTTACGTGTTAAACCTACATCCTCATCTCATAAAGAATCATATGAAAACATAAATTGACCATAAATAATTCTATTAAAACAAAACAACGATAAGAAGAGAAGCAGGAGGTGAAATGGTGAGGTACGGTGGTTATGAGGTAGTATCGGGTGAGTCGAGTATTGAATTCACTGTTCAGTAATTGAAAGGACTTTTAAATATATCATGTACACATTTTTTATCATGTTTGGTATAAAAGTTGGAAGTGCTTGAAGTGTTTCTTTTGAAGAAACATATGCTGTGTAAAAGCATTTTTACTGAAAATACTTCTAAACATAAATTATGTTTAAATAAGCAGTTTCAAACGAGTTAATGACCTAACTAATGAACGTTACCGATTACCTTCATTTTTTTTTCTTATGCAAGAGATGCAAGTGAAGAAGTTGTCGAGTTGTCATATCGTGAGACTAGTAGAAAGTTAATAGAAGATCAACCAATCAAAAAAAGAAAGTGAATAGAAAAGGTCCGGGGACCATACTTGTCTGACACTCATCCCAGTTACGTCCCATTTGTTTATGTTCATAGATTCCTGGTTTCATGGGCACGGGAAGCTTCTCAGAACCAGTGAGAGTCAAAGTGATCATACTCCCAAAAGCAACAGATCAATCATGCATTCATGTTAGATTTGAATACACACACACAGATAAGGGATTTTTTTGGGCATAAAAAAGTGAATATATTATGGAGAGAGAAGGATTATTCACATGCTCATGAAAGATCAGAAGATACCTCAAAGACCCTAATTATATAGAGCCCTTTTGACAAATTACTGGCCTCTCTTCACTCTCTATAGCTTTCCACAAAATCTGGGGTTTTTTTTTTCAGTCATAGTCGTAGTCTTTAGGGAAAAATATAAAATTGTGTCACCATCCAAATTTTAGATGGACAGAAAATTGTCATGGACCGAAAGCAAATATCTTTTAACCGAATTGTGTTATCATCATCACAAGTTTTCAAAGATTAGGATTGGAATTTGGTGTAGCCAATTTTTCTGCTTTGTAACAAAGTAGCAGTTACAAAGGAGACTTTGACCGTCACGGACTTTTAGGTGGGCACTTGTGAAGCCACAGTAGTAAGACTACTAAAATTTTCCGGAGGGTACATGTGAATTTGTGATCATGCAGCTAAGAATTTTTTTTTTGTCTAACCTTTTCTCGTCGACTAATTGACATTTTCATCTTACAAGATAGAAGGAATCGTTTCTCAGTCTTTTTAAATGATTGTTAATTGTTGACCGATAAGATTTCATTGTGTGTACTGTATGATCAATTAAAAGTCGATTAAAAGGCTAAAGTCATCTGGATATTTGCAAATTCGGGAAGTAATTTCCAGACTCCACTTTCTTCCCCGGCACTACTTCCTTTCTACTCTTACAAAATTTTTTTTAGTACAATAATATATTTTACACTAAGGAAAAGGAGAAGTTCGATTAAGCTACACAATAGGCAACTTAATTTGGTATCAAATTCGCTATCGACGATATTCGAACCTAAAACTTTTCAATTACAAGTAAAAAGGAATACCATAAACCCTAGTACTGAGTGACATTATTACTCTTACAATTGTATTGAACACTTGTACTGAATAAAACAAAAGTGAATCGATAATATAAACAAAGGCATGGGCGCACCAATATAACGAAAATGTGAAATTACCATCCTACAAATAATTATCCATTCTTGGCCCAATCAACTGCATCGGAACCCCTCTTTTATGTAAGAAGAATCAGGGTCCAATACACATTCTAAAGCCTAAAGCCTGAAGTGATGATTTTCAAACTAGGCTCAATGTAATGACATTTTAATCTTTGAAATTTCAACAAGGGCTAAACCCTAGCATGTGTCTGTTCATTAATTCTGTACCACCTGAGATCCATGAAGCGCCAACATTGTCATTCACTCAGGTTCTAATGCGTGGATTAGCAACATCATATAATTGCACACTTGTAAAATTCCTCCGCTGTCCATGCGCATACAATATTTTAGCCGAACAGCAAGCGAAAAAGGGAATTTGATGGAAACATGCCAAAAAATGAAAAAAGAAACTGCAGTAAGAGTAAGAAGGCCAAGTGCATGAAAAGAAAGAGTAAGAAGGCCAAGTGCATGAAAAGACGCGAAAAAGGGAATTTGATGGAAACATGCTAAATAAAGAAGAAACTGCAGTAAGAGTAAGAAGGCCAAGTGCATGAAAAGCTTTTAGCGACTGGTGTTGATGCAGGACAAAATCAAGGGTATTGAGGAGAGAGGAATAGATAATTTGGGATTCACTCAATCAGGGACAAGGGAGCTCACTTACGTCACTAATCTTAGATTGGCTCACACGATCAAGTCAAATGCTTGATTGATGTAGGAGAAATCACTCACTTCAATTTCACAAAGCAAAATATATTTTAATTTATTCAAGTCTTCCTAAATATACATATGGAGTCCTTTAAATAGAGAGATCACAAACATTGGTAGCATAAATACTTATTACTAACGATTATAGTTACTAGAAACCTAATAAAACATAGCTTTGAAATATGAAAAGCCACAAACAATCAAATTTAATATAAAAACTATATTTAATGTCGTGCATTGCATCATACTTCTCTTCTCGAAAAAAACTCGTCCTCGAGTTTTTAGGTGACTTTTGGAAGGCCCTTCAAACTTTTCCATAATAGATACAATAGCACAAGAAATTTACAAGTGTTCGGAATCTTGATCCATACTCTTTCGTCAAATAGATAAGCTCGAAATGGCACATGACTCCAATGGTAAGCAATGCTTCTCTTCTTCAAAGGCTTTCTTCTAGCCAAATCATCATGATAAAGAAATTTATCGCACATATAATCATGAATATCAGAGTAAGTAGTTTTTGCCCAATGTAGAAGTTGTGTATTAATTAAGTCTGAATTTACCACCTCGCTCATAAATCGTAAAGTTTCCTTCACATCCACAATTTTTACTTGGTGCTCAACATTCAAGAAACTACCTTCAAGAATCTCATTGATCATGTGAATAACAATATCATCTTCTAAGAAATTATACAAACTTGAGGAGTATAGCTTGCTTACCTCACTACCATCCTCATCAACTTCATTCACAAAACGATTATTGACTTTGTCTTCATCAATGTACTCATCATAAATTGGTGGTAAATTCCAATCGATGAAACTAGTTTCTTCGTCAGTGTGCTCTTCAAACAAATTGTAAATCACAGCCATGGTCTTCAACCGCAGCGGATAACCTGCTTTGATACCACTTGATGCATGACAGAACCAAGGGTATCGAGGAGAGGGGAATAGATAACATGGGATTCACTCAACCAGGGGCAACGAAGCTCCCTCACATCACTAATCGTGGATTCGCTCACACGACCAAACCAAATGCTTGATTGGAGAAGGAGAAATCACTCTTGAATTGCACAAAGCAAAATATATTTTAATTCATTCAAGTCTTCCTAAACATACATATGGAGTCCTTTAAATAGAGAGATTACAAACATTGGTAGGATAAATACTTATTACTAACAATTATAATTACTAGAAACCTAATAAAACATAACTTTGAAACATGAAAAGCCACAAACAATCAAATTTAATATAAAAACTATATTTAATGTCGTGCATTGCATCAGGCGTTGCATGCATGTTTGTACAAACTGCAAAATGGGTCCTCATTTTCTGCCTTTATTGTTTTCAGTTCTGTTATTTTCTGCGGGTTAAAGGTATCGTACCAGATTGCCCATGTGAACCTTTGTTTACTTATGGCCCAATTCTAGGACCACCCTCCACTTTCATTTCATGTCTGCATTTTCTATCTTGCAGAGAGTTGAAGGCCTCACTACTTGTTCTTAGTCACTTGGATTCAAAATCTAAAGTTCTTAGTTTGTTTCCATTCTAGTATCTTGGGAAGGAGATGGAAGACCGAAAGTCGAATTGTTGTTAAATTGATAATGGTAAGCACTCTATCATTGAAGCTACGATTTGTATGAGTTGTCGAAATTAAAGCCGATGGCGCTAATTTATCTCAGTGGAGAAAAATAATCATGTTTATACACCCTGGTGTGAGTTTGATCCTCACCGATATCCCTACCCCTTAACAATAAAAACGTTCTTTTGAAAATATGACCTTAGCCCATAAAACTCCAATTTCTTTACAAACAATCCAACATAATTTTTTTTTTTTTTACATGAATAAAATTCGGTGATCACTAGACTCCACATAAGCAAATTAATTAATTCTATTTGACTTTACACATTTTGTATCTTTCGGATGCCTAAAATATTGTTATAATTTTAATGTAAATAGTTAATTGTATGCGGATTTGAAATGAGATATTAATGATTCTCCAAAGGAAAATACATTACTTATTGGGAAATTTTATTTAAACTCGTATTACCTCACTCTAAATCCAACATAAACTTTAAATGTGAATTGTCTTTTTATCCAATTGCATAGCAGATTTGAGTTTTTGTTGAAAGTTTAAACATAGTGAATTTTTGTCTGAAAAATATAAGTTGTAAGGGCCTATATTTAAAGAACAAAAATTTTTTTTACTTCGAAGTCCCATAGAGTGAGGAGAATATAAAGTGGGAGTTTTTGTGATATATGACATAGTAATTCAAATTTACTCATAGTAATTTAAATTTACTTGTGGCATCAACAAATGGGAAACACAAATTATGAACTAAGAAATGGAAGGCAAAATTAGGTGTTCCTATTCTCCTAGATACTTTTGGCATCCTACTTTTTTTGAGAATGTGAGTTTTTAACTCAAAATCAATCGGCAGTAAGTTGAGATGCACAAAATTATTTAATTTATCATGTTAAAGCTTTAATTTTCCGACGTGAAGGTACACACTCTCACTGACGAAGCCAATGAAAGTTCAAGAGGATCACTTGACCCTTCTCACTTCCAAGTTTTTGTTACATGATTGTTTGTATTTGGTTTTTTATATCAATTTTTTTTAAGGTTTTGACCCTTCTGATCTATTGAAAAGTATGATAATTTGATTCTTTGACCTGTATCCTTAGAGATGTAGCTCGTGAATGAAATTTACCATTTTGTATTTTTTTTTTCCTCTAATGTGTCAACGATGAATGATTAGCGAATCACATAACCCTGATTATACAATTTAAGTCTAATCATGTCACAATAGGAATGTAAAAGTTAATATACAAAATACATTTAAAATCGTCATCAACGAACTTTCAAACTATGATTTTGTGTTATTTTATAAATTCGTAATTTTTTTTTTCTCTTTCACTTTAAGCTTCTACATATTAATTAAGGTTGACCCCTCATGGTGGAATTTCAGGTTTTGCCACTGCACACTCAACATCTCTGAGTTCTGAATTTGGCAAATAACAAAGAGAGAAATACAGTGGAAAAAACATGACTTGGTAAACCAAAACTTGATGAACTTTCCTTCATTAAAAAATCCAGAGTAGATAACAACAGCCAATTTAGGACAACCCCATTGAACTCAATTCTGCTACACCAGCAAAAATGGGAATCTTTTTTCCTTCAAAGGTTGGAAATTTTGGATTCTGAAGGACGATTGAATCTACTTTGAAACAAAGTCCCTACTCATCTCTCAAACCCACAAATGTGAAGTCCTAATATTTTACCTATGACAAACACATCTGTAGTGGTATGCACTATGGATGGGGTCATTTCCCTCCACAGGGACTTGCTCAGCTCTGCACTTGTACTTGCACCCTCTGCATTCATTGTAAGTGCATGTTGGTGCTGTGGATCCAATCATCAGTCTCCTTGCATAGTTCATCCTTTCCTTGCTTCTCTATATCGTCAAAATTATAAAGAATCATTGTCAGCAAAATATATCAGAAAATTTATGCTCCTTTTATTTTGATTTATTTATTTGTTTTATATGCCTGTCTATATTCATCACCTGCTTTGGTTTTTCTCCTTGTGATGTAGAGAAATCATTGACCCTTTGATTGTGTGGAAGTTCTGCTACTTGAGTTCTGGACCCTGCAGCAACAATGAAACCTTAAAATCAAAATGATGAACACAAAAAACAAACTTGGCAGAAGTAATGCTATCAATGCTTGGAAATTTGGTGGCTGGGAGCAAGGAAGAAAAAAAAAGGGGGAGAATTTTGGGCATCTAACACCCATTTAGACCAGGTGACTAGGTCAGTGTGCCCGCCCATGTACCTAAGTTGAAATCCTCGTTCCCGTATTACAATAGTTTAGACTATCGTTTTTATAAAAATACAATATTTGAAAAAACCAAGAAGCTGGAGTCAAACATTGGGCAACAACCAATTTGGAAAAAGGCAGAATTTTTAATTTTAATTTTATGAAAGAAAGAATTTAGATAACAAAAGGGAAAGAAGGGAAGAGTTTAATTAGCAATGGATAACCTTGTACAACATAAGCTGCAAAGAGTAAAAGTGTTGTGAAGAATGGTAAGAGTAGTTTAAGTCTTGTGGATTTGGCCATCTTTTTCCTTTTCCCTTTGAATGAGAGATGAAATATTTGTGGTCAATATACTGGAAGGATAAGAAGTGAAGGAGAAGGAGAGGGAGAGGTGTGTCGCAATGAGCTAAGTTACTGAACCAGTGAAGAGATAGGGTGGCAAAAATCTGTGCAGTACTCAGACTCGGAGGGAGGCACACACGCTCCTACAAGTTAAGGACCCCTTGGTACTATATAACCTAGAAATTATGCCTCTTCGCTCAGAACCCGTGGGAGTATATAAGGGAATCTTTGGTGTGAATTGACTGTAATTCCCATAGCTTATGATGTCATGCTAGGGATGGCAACGGGACGGGGCAAGGACGGGGGTGCCCATCCATTCCCCGTCTTTGATAGATAGCGATTCACCACCCCCCAAATTGTGTTCATATTCATATTTTTTAAGAAAAACTAACGAAAGTCCAAAAAAACCTTAGTTTTAATGAACAAAGAGAAATAAATGTATAGTGAATAGTACCAGGGAAAGGTAAAAATGTGGTTTTTCGTTAAAAGTGAACAATACCGGAAATATTTTGTTAAATCTCCATTTTTAATCTAGAATTTGCCCGCCTCCACGGGGGTTAGTATGTCCAAACCTGCACCGGTCAACCGGCTTATCTTTAAATTTTATTTAATTAGTGTATTTTCTACTCATATGTATATATAAAACAAGAAATTAATCATTATACAAGTGTGTAACATGAAAAGCTAATAAAAGGTTTATTTGGAAGTACTTTTAAAATGAATGAAAGTGCTTTTGAAAAAGATGATTTTGAATTCCAAAAGCACTTGAAATGCTTCATGCAATATGTACCAGTTGTGTATTTCATGCAATAAGCACTTCAAATGCTTTTCCAAGATTCACTTGGATTATTACTAAGGATTAATACCAAAAATATTTTCACCAAAAAATTTAGCCATTTTAAAAGCTAATAAAAGATGGCTTGTTTGGAAATGCTTTTAAAATAATTGAAAGTGTTTTTAGAAAAAAATGTTTTTGGACTTTAAAAGCACTTGAAATGCTTCCTGCAAAAAGTGCTTTTCCAACATCATCACTTGCATTTTTGCTAAAAAATTAGTACCAAAACATTTTCACCAAAAACTTTAATTATTTTAAAAGTACTTCCAAATAAACTCATAGTTAATAACATTAAAAAACTTCCATATGGCAAAAAAATAAAAAATTCGCACAATTGTAATAGCTTAGCAACTTCTAATCCGTTGAATTTTTATCCTTCCATGTAGTAGCATAAAAACCTTGAATCGGGTCGGATGATGGTAATACCATAACTGCTCCATATCTGCCTTGGGGGTATTAAAAAAAAAAAAAAAAAAAAAATAACTAACGAAAAGTCTAAAACAATTTTAGTTTTAAAGAAAAAGGACAAATAAAGGTGTAGTGAATAGTACTAGGGAAATGTAAAAAAATAGTTTTTTGTTAAAAGTGAACAGTACAGGAAGTGTTTCATTAAAACTCCCTAAAAAAAATTCTCAAACCCACCCCATACCCGTTTACACTCCTCCATAACTACCCCACTGGTATCACTACAAGACAAAAGCTCATTTACCACGTTTGATGCCTGTGGTAGATTGCAAGCTACCACAGGCACTGTGCCTATTAGGAATCTAGATATGACAAAAAAGTCTCATTTCTTTAACACAAACAATGCCAATTATTATATACCATGTAACCATGGATTGTGCCCGTGATAAATTGAGATCTAACACCACGTGCTATGGCTGTTTTAGATGACTAATTGACCATGGTTTTCAACCAATGCCTGTCATAAAAAATTTAAAAAAAAAAAAAAAAATCCACAAATAAAAAGGAACTATTTAAGAAAAATATATATATTTAAAAATATATATAAAATAATCAATAAAATTGCACATTTTATAATAATATAATAACCACATAAAAAATCACATATTCAAATATCACAAGTTGTATATTAAAGTTAACAACAAATTTAAAACCAACGAATTATACTAAGAAATACCAAATTATCCATCAAGTACCAAATAGGCCTTCAGTAACAAGGACTCATTAAAGACTTCACATTTATGAGGATACCTCCAAACAAAAGACTTTGAGACTGAAATAATGCCCCAAATGCTTGAGGCTAAATTGATGAATTCTCCTTCCCTTACCTCATCAAAAACCAAATGATGTTCCTGGAGTATTGCATCGAATGAAGTTCTTGTTAACTACATTGGAGAAGTAGCAGAGATGAATAATTATAAAACCAAGAAATGAAGTTTTACAGAGAGAAGAGAAATGTGAGAAAGAATGAATGAAGATTTTGTATTGAACTCAATGAACTAAACATTACAATCTGTTTACAATAGCTATGTATAGCTGACTAGAGGACTAACTCATAAGCTTTGAGTATCAAACTCTTTCAACTAATTATTACATTATCCAATCCTTTACAATTGTTTTGATGAGCTGGCAATGATTAATTGGTAGTGATATATTCAACATCCCCCCTCAATCTCAACTGGATACCTCAGTTTGGGATTGAATGAGTGCTTTGATAAATGCAGAACTATGAAAGAGAGAAATCATAGCAAAATCTGAAATACCAAACACTGAAATATGGACAAATGGACTCATTGCAGATTGTTCCATTAAATGCTTGCATAGGTACTGGAAGTAAGGAAGGAACATATGAGAAAGAGAGAAATCGTAGCTTTGGTGATGCTTTTTGATTGAAAAGGGTTTTGTTGCCCTGAGATTGTAGCAATTTGAGCTTGCTTTTGCTCCTCATTTTCTTCTCAACTGCGGTCTTCCAGATGTCAGACCCCAGCCCAACCTCATGGCCAAAGTTTTGCTCACTAATAACACTTGGTGATAAAATGTATAGATGCTACTTGCTCATAGTTAAAAAACAGAAGTTCTAGAAAATTGAACCCACAAACATGAAAGCTACATGAGCTTGAAGAGGTACCACCCAGAAATTCACTAAACTGACAGGTATCCAAAACCTAAATCCATACTCAAGAACAGTGCAATTTCATATTGGTTCTTCCCAAAGAATTTCAGCCCTTCAAACTGATGTCTACACCTCCGTAGCTACTGCAAACCAAATAGAAATTTGCACCTTTTGCAGATACAATCTTTCCATCCAACAAATCCAATATTCCTCTATCTCTTGCAGGAGCTTCAATTAAAGAACAACCTCTTATAAAGTTGTAACACACCTTCATGCCTGTTATAACAATTTCTTGCGGGTTATCCTTCGTGGGATTTACCATCAACAACTTCATTTAACATTGGCTTAGGCCTTTAAAACAGAAAATTAACAAACTATAGTGTGGCATCGGCCTTAACTATAGTACCACGGGATCACCTTTTGTGGATTTTACCAAAATTAACTACTCTTAACAATGGCATCTGCTTTCACAATTTCAACAACAACAAAATCAACATCTATGTAGGATTACCCTTTGTGGGATTTACCTACTCACATCATGGAATTACCCTTTGTGGGATTTACCGTTAACAACTTCTTCTACCCTTCGTGGGATTTACCTACTCACATCACGAAATTACCTTTCATGGGATTCACCCTTAACAACTTCTTCAAACTTCATCGTATAACCGGACTTACAGTAGATACATGCTAACAATTGAGCTGGTTAGACTCGACATTATAGGTTGTAATAAGGAAAATACTGCACCACTCCTCAATTAGCTCCTGAACAATCTTCTCAGACATTACACTTATCATTTTGGTACAAACCATAAACTTGTATATGCCAGAATGCAAGAATTCACACCCATTTCTCCAAACATATCAAGAGTTGAAAAAAATCAAACCCAACAAAAGAAACAGAGCATAATTTCAGTCAAGCAGAGAGACAAGAATCAAAACCCATCTTCAAAACCATCAAAACCCATCGCACCTTTCATTCACATTTCACCACAATTCACCTTGTTGAATACCCAAAGAAAACTCAAACTGGTAGTGCCATTTTCCATTATCCAACAATATTCTTGAAATTGGGAGCACACAGAAATATGAATACCCAAATCTTGAACATATATACTTCCAAAAGAAACACAAGCCACAATCAAGTAGTAGAACCGTAATTTTTAACCAGCAACAAAAAACTTGAAAACCCCAGAAAAGATCCATTCTAATTGTTCAAGTAATTAGAGAAAAGGGATTGAAAACATAACCTTCAAATTAAACTTTTAACCTGGCTCTGATACCATGTTAACTACATTGGAGAATAAGCAGAGATGAACAATTATAAAACCAAGAAATGAAGTTTTACAAAGAGAAGAGAAATGTGAGAAAGAATGAATGAAGATTTTGCATTGAACTCAATGAACTAAACTTTACAATCTGTTTACAATAGCTATATATAGCTTACTAGAGGACTAGCTTATAAACTTTGAGTAACAAACTCTTTCAACTAACTATTACATCATCTAATCCTTTACAACTGTTTTAATGAGCTGGTAGTGATGAGTTGGTAGTGATATATTCAACAGTTCTGAGAACGTGCTTTTACGTTTCGATTGATCCATATTAAGGCTCTTTATAGAGCTCTCCATGTTTCTCTCTCGCCCGCCTCCTTTGTGCACTACAAATTAAGAAACTGTAAATGACGGGAGTTGACAGCTTTTTTGGAAATGAATAGAGAATAGCGTCCTCCACAGCTTCCCCTAGCAATATGACACTGACGCGGGTTGCAGTCGGAGAAAAGGGTATTGTGATTTAGAATTTTTAATTTTAACTAGTAACTAGAACATATGCGATGCATGTGCAATCAAATTTACCTTTTAAATTTAAAGGTATCGTCACATCCACAAAACTACAACACAATTTATAAAGAAAGAAAAAAGAGGATTTTTTTTTTTTTTTTTTACGAGAGATACAGAGAGAGGAAGAGGAGAGAAGTGAGATTAACGTAAAAATCAGTAAAATTTGGGTTTATGTAATTACTAAATGCTCATTATTTTTATTTTTGTTCAGTTTTGATTAGAGAGTTAAAATGTTAATATTTTGAAATTTTGGTTGACAATCAAGGCTCTATTAACATGTAATTTAGATTAGGTATGGTATTTGATTAATTTGTCCCAAATTATTTGATCAATTGTTCAGTGAATCTTCAATAAGCAGGACATTTTAGGGAATTCTAAATTTTTAACCTAGAGCAGTTAATTTTTGCCCTTCTCCCTTTATATTTATGGAATAAACTAACATTTTGTCACATGCTTACGTGTGTAGCAATTGACTTTTCTTTTATTGTTTAATTGTATTTATTTTCGATATTATTGTTTTTTATTAAAGTAAAATTTGAAAAATAATAAACTTACTAATCACCTTACATATGTTTATAACTTTCTTTTTTTTTTTTTTAATTTTAATGGGAAAAGTGCAATTTGAGTATCATGAAAGTTTATTTTTCGCCTTCTCGTTTTATATATATACATCCGACTGGTTGAACTAAAAATTAAATTGCAACTATAACACTTAGGTATCGTTTGGTATGCAGACGGGACGGGACGGAACGGGATGGGACGGGCAGAGACGGGACAGAACGGAACGGAACGGAGCGGGAGCAAAGATGCCCTCGGATGGAAACAAAGAGGAAGAAGAAGGAGATAGAGAGGTTATAATTTTGTGTTCCACGGATATGGAACGAGTCGTTCCAAGGAGGTGAGGTGGAACGAAAATTCACCCAAAACTAGTCCCGTGGAACAGCTCGTTCCACCCGTTTTAGGCTCACCAAACGTGGGACAGAACGCCTAGTCCCACTCTGTTCCGTCCCGTCCCGCGTACCAAACGGTACCTTACAGCCCGTAATAGATTTAGAAACGTGCTGCAATTAAAATTCTTGCAATAACATGCTTGGCTCGTGGTAGTATTGGCCAACTACAACGGACTTGACGTGCGCGTGGTTAATTTGACTTGTTCTACCACAGGCCAGTTTGTGCCCTTTATTAAACAGTTTATTTATAACCGACTTCGAATGTCTCTGGTGAAACTGAACCTTCTACAACGGGTTTTACGCTCGTGATAAATCAATCGTGGTTGATTAGGTGCTGTCTTGTGGTTATCAGGTATCTGCGAAGAACCAAACTCGTGGGACTTTTTGCCATCCTATCTGTCAGACATTGGTCCAGTTTTATATTTTGAAAGGGCAGGAATGAGATTTTGAGTTGGCAAATCAGAAGCGTGGTGACAAATCTTCACCCTAGAGAGCAATTCTGCAGTGTACACAAATTGTGTGGTTTACACAAAAAGAATTTGCCCTACAATACCAGCATCAGGGTTTCCGGGTCCCAGCAGCCTTAGAAATCCTCCACACAAATATAAATAAATAAATAAAAAGGTTCAGACTTGGCAAATGATGCTTGTGTATTTTGCTTCTTGCATAAACTTTTTTCTCATAAATAAAAAATAGTCATTTGTAAGTGAAAACTCTTTGGTTTACTCTCATATAAATGATGAGTTTGATACTAAATTATCATTGAATAAATTGTGTGGTTTAACCCAACCTTAATATTAATTTTGTGTATCAAAAACAACATCCCTATTTTTTTGTTGTCCCATTTTAGAAGCCACATTTTTGCTAGTTTGTTGGTTCATTCACCAAGTAGCGTGGTATCTATTATCTGTAATATATAGGTATAATGTTTTGCATAGGAGAGAATCTTGTCTGGAAAAAAAAAAATGAAATGAGAATAGTATGAATACTCTCTCTTGTCAAAACAAAGTACAATGAAGAATCGAACCAAAGTGTGTTATTCACTGTAAACTGAGCACCCGACAAATGGAAATTTACTGACGTGAAAAGATTGCAAAACAGTATAATTGACACCATAAAGTACATGTATGCATGTAGCAGGTCAATTGATAGTAAGGTAGCTTCTGCTACGATGTAAGACACTTTGCATCATCATGCATGGGAGGTAGATATCTACATAGCGTTTGGAAGATGAGACCTTTCATTATTTCGGGTGTATATCATGTAACTTTCGAAAATTTCAAATAATGACAATAATAAGGACATGATTATTTGGTCTAACAACACTCAGTCTTCATTTAATTAAAGTAAATCTTGGGTTCAAATATCTTGAATGACAATTCTTAATAGAAACTATTAATAATGAGAATATCATATAGCTTAGATATTAGGTTGAATCTTGTGGCATTAGGAATCAAATAAATAGATGTGCCTGTTGATGAGACGATAATATACTATATATTTTACCCTAATCTTAGTTATAATTTATTGGTTATGTTAGTAGAATTTTGATACTTTGTTAGGTAATTTTAATGTAGGACATTTCAATTCCTCTAGAGCAAAAAATGATCAACAGATGAATTTTGTAGTGATTCCAATTGAATGATGTTTTTGAATCTTTCAAGATGATTATAGCAAAATTCCAGATTTTCTATCAAGCCGTTTGACCGTGGCGATGAAATAAAGACCCAGCGCACAGCTTTCCCAGATTGACGTTTTTGGACATTTTGGATATTTTGAAGGTCAAAGTGGCATATTTTGAAGAAAATTCATTCTGAGGATTTGTAGGGGACACCTCAAGCTTTAAAAAAGAGATCTTTTGGGATTAAATCGGAGTTGATTTGATCAGGCAAAAGTCTGAATTTCAGTTCTAATAGGAAACCTTTTATTTCCTAGTTATCTTATTCTATTATGTTTCCTAGTTTTTAGAAGACCTTTCTAGATAGGATTTTAGTTTGTAGTAGTATAAATAAGGTTTTTTTAGCCATTAGAGAGAGATTCGGGGCATCAATTTGGAGAACTTAGCTAGGCTTTGACGATTTGTATTTCAAGGTGTTTTCTATCCTTTTTCTATTTCAATAAAATTCCTTTTGTTTTATGGTTGTTCGTAACTAATTTTCGTTTGCTAGGGCAATGCCTTGAGCCTTAGTATGAATATGTATTCTTCATTAATTACTTATGATATTATACATGCATATTTTGGATTATTAATCACTGTGTTTAAATTGTCTCTATATCTTAATGTTTAGCTACCATTAGGATGTTTAAATAAGTAATCGGATGCAATTCGGTTGGAATGCCATCGGAGGATTGAGTATTGCTTCTTGTGATTGATATTTGTAATTTCACTTAGGGCGAATGCCACGTCTTAGGGGTTACATAGTTTTTTCAAAGGGTTTTCACAAAAGTGTAATGAGTCATGCATGTTTATGTTTGATCTGAATGCCACAGACGGTTGCATGTTTGATATACGATCTAGCTTAAATGCCACAAGTAGAATATGCATAAGGAAAACCTAATCTTCAAAGTTGCATGTGTAATTCATAAGTAATTGGTAAAACTACATAACACTGTTAAGGGGACGGCGGAACCTAGTGTCCTTTTATCATTATTTTCTAAGATTGTTCCCTTTCAAATTGGTTTCTTTAATTATTTTAATTTAAAATTCGTTTTTAATATTCTAGGTCATAAAATCAACAATTTTGAAACTTTGTTTTAAATAGTTAATTAAGAATTAGTTCAAATACAAATTATTTAACCAATTCCTATGGAAACGACCTTACTTGAGCTGTTATACTACGATAACCTTGTACTCTTACAAGTATTTTTAGGTGTTTTTATCCTATGGTAAAAATCCTTAACACCTTTCAACATAGGTTTCCTTTTCCAACAAGTGACCAAAAATTTGGAAAAACGGTTAAAGTCGGTTATATCAGGCTTGAAAATTCCCGCGAATGCCCAGCTTTGAAGAATACCAAACCTTGCCTCCCACGCCTCTCCAATGTCTTCTGAACAAAAACTTCCCAGAAACAATATTCCTTCATCCCAACATCTCCCAAAACCCAAAATCTCAGACTCTCTCCTATCCCACGCAAGGCATTTAACCCTCTTATATCAACCCACCAAACAATGTCCGAATCACATCTTCACCATTAATCTAATCTTATTTCCTTCTTCAACTCTCGTTTCTCCATCTCGAAATGGAATCCAAACAAACCGCGGCAGCAGCTAGTACCACCCGATTGAGCCCTTTCAAGTACTCGAAACGGGTGCTCTTGAAAACCATCTTGGAGAGAAGGGATGGTAGTTTGGAGTTAATTGGTGAGAGGGTTGTGATTGGAGGGTGGGTGAAGTCCTCCAAGGAGGTCAGGAAAGGGCCTATGCCACGTATAGATGGCGATCATGTGCCGGGTGAACCCGAACCAAGGTCAGAGGTCAGCTGTGTCGAAATTCTTCAGTCTCGGATACCTTTTTTACGAACAATTGTCAAAGTTTTGGGAGGAGGAAGTGGCGGCAATTATCCTCTTAAAGACAAGTTGGAGGCGGCGCTTCATAAGCCCCCGCCACCTTCCACTGTCTTCTTGAAAGTCGGGGATGGTTCTTGCGCTGCAAGCCTTCAGGTAAATACGAGCACTACTATTTGTACCATCTTAACTGAAGATATTTTGTACCATCTCTCTAGACTGGTTGGCGACACACAAATTTAGAGATGGTACAAATAATTATGTTGCTTGGAGTAATTATCCAACTGTTTAAATGAATTTTTATAGGCAATGATGAAAGTTATATTTGATGTTTGTCAGGTTGTTGTTGAATCCTCCCTGGCTCCCCCAGGCCAGCTCTTGCATACTGGAACTTGCGTCATAGTGGAAGGCTTGCTGCAGAAACCTTCGGTACTACAGGGGAAACATGTTATCGAGCTGAAAGTGGATCAAGTTCATCACATCGGAATAGTAGAATATAGCACGTATCCATTATCCAAAAAACGTGTGCCTCTAGATAAACTAAGGGAATTTTGCCACATTAGGCCGCGGACAACTACGGTAATTTGCATCTCCCATTGTTATTTGATTGTGTTTCTTCGACTTTTTTATATCTGTTCTGAGAGTAAGTGTTTGACATAATGCAATTAAATTTTGATCATGACAGAGGGCGCATATGATTGATATACACTCTGGTTTATTTCCTAACAGCTTACGTTTTTTACGTCCAGTGATTCCTTAATACGATATGACATATTCTACTTAATTATTTAGGTGCAATCTGTTATGCGAATCCGCAATGCCTTGGAGTTTGCAGCTCACACATTTTGTCAAAACAATGGTTTTCTTTCGGTGCAAGTACCCATTATAACAACTACAGACGGCAAGGGATCCAGCGAAAAGTTCCATGTCACTAGCCTTTTCACCGAAGGAGGTGAAAAGGAGGAGCCTAAGAAAGCTGTTGCTGAAATTGACGGTGTTAGTCTAGATGCTATCAAGGCTGCAGTAAAAGAGAAAAGTAACTTACTAGAGGAACTCAAGAGGACAGACAGCAATAAGGAAGCAGTAGCTGCTGCAATGCAGGACTTAAACAAAACAAATGAGTTAGCATTACAACTGGAAGCAAGAGAGAAATCAAAACCGAAAACTTCTCAGAAGGTTGACAAAGTTAAATCTTCTGAGGGTTACTTCTCTAGCCCAACTTATCTAACCACTTCTGGCCGGATGCATCTGGAGAGCTACGCTTGCGCCCTTGGAAATGTGTACTCATTTGGGCCAAGATTTCGAGCAGAGAAAGGAGAGTTCCCAAAACATGCTGCAGAAATGTGGATGCTTGAAGTTGAATTGGCCTTTTCAGAATTAGAGGCATAAGTTTATGTTTTTGGCATGAGTAAGTTTGTTATCTCTTTCTTTGTCAGATCTAACAATTACCTTCTCGAGCTTGCAGGAAGCAATGAATTGTGCAGATGACCTTTTCAAGTTCCTCTGCAAATGGGTAGTGGAAAATTGTTCCGAAGATATGAAATTTGTTTCTCAACGAATCTACAAAACCGGAATTGATCGCCTTCAGTCAATGATTTCAAGTTCATTTGAAAGAGTTTCCTACAGTGGAGCATTAGATGCATTAAAGAAGGTTTGACTATATAACATAGTCCTTGAGTATAATTCTGACAATCATTTCTTTCTCCAGCTATATTATTTACGAAAATATATCGATTTTAACTTGCCAGGTTACAGACAAGAAAATTGAGACAAAAATTGAGTGGGGTGCTGCACTAACTGAAGCAGATCTAAGGTATGCAAATGAACATTGTGGTAATAATCTAAATTAACCATTATCTCAGTTAAGGTTCTTAACATTTTTTTTTCATGCATTACAGTTATTTGGCTGATGAGATATACAGGAAGCCCGTAATTATATACAATTATCCAAAAGAAACCAAGCCATTTTATGTCCGGCTGAACGATGATGGAAAAACGGTTGCAGCATTTGATATGGTTGTTCCAAAGGTAAACTCATACTTGCACTTTAAGAAACCATGAGAAACATTTTATCAAAGCTTCCCCATCCCTACAAAAGTGCAAATTAATTGAAAACTGGTTTCGATACTGAAAAATGCTTATTTTTCTCAGGCTGGGAGATTATTTTCTGGTAGCCAAAATGAGGAGCGCATCAACATTCTAACTGCAAGGTACTCACTTGCATTAATAGTCTTATATAATAGCCAAAAACTCAGAAGGTTGTTATTTCTTTCTTGTGAACATAGAAACTAATAAATAAATCTCAAATTTTGGTGTTTCTTGTTTGCAGGATTAAGGAATTGGGATTGGCAGCACAGCAGTATGAATGGTACTTGGATCTTCGCCGGCATGGAACGGTTAAGCACTCGGGATTCAATCTTGAGTTTGATCATATGGTTCTGTTTGCTACTGGCCTGAATGATGTAAGGGATGTCATCCCCTTTCCCAGAAGCCATGGCAAAGCCAACTACTAGTCTACTTTGGGTACAAATTAACATGTAAAGGGCCTAATGGGTGAAAAATTGTATACATACATTGATGGAAAACATATGATTTCATACATGTAAACGAATAAGGAGATTTGGAATTGGGGTGCAAACCTTGTAAATTTGTTTGTAATTGGGATGCAAGCCTTGTAAAAATCTGTCCGTTCTTTCTTTGAAATTTGAATCATTTGGCACCAAAATATGGAATTCCATTAGCTTTAAGGACAACTTAACAAACAGATAATAAAACATGGTTCAGTGCCCCTCTTTACTGCACTTTGTACATCTTCTTTTCGGAATATTGTATACTAGACGTACAAATTTTATGGATAAGCTATAGCCATTACATTATTATCATCCACGGCATGCAGCGTATTGTTTGAATCAAGAGGGAAGAAAAATGGATAGAGCTCATATCTGACGTAGCAGCTACTATACAAAACTCTACATCCCTTTCTGTTGTTACAAAAAGTTGGGAAATTTCCCACTGCAATAGCTAGGCACTGAGAGCAGCCTAGCTTAGACAAGTCCCTTGTGCACTGCACCAAAGCATATAGTGTCACAAATGGTGATAGCTTTGTCTCACCTTTCCCGAGCCCTCCACTCTCCGGCACAACAGCTTGTGCCCTAATCTTATCTGTCAGAGCTCCTAGTTCCTCATTAAACTTCTCGGGGTCGGTCACATTGTCAACATTATAGTAAAATATACCATATGATGTGTCAACTTCCCCAATGAAGCTCTTGTAACTGTACCTCAAGAAGCAATAGTCATACCAAATTCGCGCGTCTGCTTGGTTCGGACAGCGCTGGCGGATTTGCTTCGTGGCGTCTTGGATGCAACTTGAGCAGTCTTTGGTGCCCACAACGTCACAGGCCATAGACTTGGTCTTGGTTTTCCCCATAGGTGGTAGCCAAAAAGCCGGTTGAGGCAGTTTTCGGAACCAATTCAGCCAACAAGCTATCAATATTTTGTGATATTTGAGTGCCATTACTTATTTTAGTGCTATCTTTGTTGCAGAAATCTCCCAAAGGATCTTGAGCTTCTGCACTGCAATTGCATAAAACTAGCAAACAGAGAAGAATGTGGTATGAAAAGTTCATAATCTTCATATTTTGACTCACTTCAAAGCATAGATGAAGATAGATTTTGTGAGGTGGTTGTTTATATGACAAGCAGTGAAGTGGAGATGGAAGTGGAAGTGGGGAAGCCATTACAAATTAAGCACACATTTTTGACTTTGTTGGCTCACTACATTATATCACCAAAGACTGGAAAAAGGAAAGTAAAGGCTTCCAGAAGGAGATTAGATTCCTTGGCTCCCCTCTTGTTCAAGTCAACAGACTCAAAGTTAGAGTAAAATTGGTCATTCCTAAACAGAACGACTCGAGTTTATAACATCTTATACTAACGCTTGTTTCAATTATAATTATTTTAGTCTAAACTTGTCTCTCGCGCTTTCCATCACAAAAGTAGTAAGCGTTTCAAAAAATACTCATTCAGGTAAGTTTGGCACGCATATACATTCACATAGTCTAAGTTTGTGTTTAATGGGCTAATTTGGATTAGTTTATTAATATTTAAAAAGCCATGATCTAAGTTGGCATAAAAACCCTAGCATATACGGTATCGGTCCTCGCCGCATGATTGATAATATCTAGTGGGTTTACACCCTCATCAATAAACATGGTTATATCATAACTCATTTGTTTTCGTGATTAGGATTTATCTTAAATTAACCCACCTTTTGTTTTTGCATGCTTATCTAACTGTAACTTTATATAAACTTAGGTTTTTATCACAAATGGTTTTTGAAATTGACCTTCACCATCAAGATGGTACTTGAAATTGAAAATCAATAAATGTAGTATTTAAAAATAGGTGTTGCAAATCAATGTAGTCATTAAGTTACAATTATGTTAAAAATTTCGTTAAGTGCTGATGTGGCACATAAATAGGTCCCATAAGTCCTATTTTCTCACAAATGGTCATTGAAATTGACCCGCAACATCAAAATGGTCCCTGAAATTGACATGTGACATCAAAGTGACCCCTAAAATTGAAAATCGATTAATATAGTCCCGCAAATAAGGGTCCCAAATCAATATAGTCATTTCATCACAATTATGTCAAAAATTATGTTATGTGCTGATGTGACACATAAATGGATCACACAAGCCTAACTAAATTAAAAAAATTTACAAATAGGTTTAATAATTTAATTGTTAATAAAACATTGTGAACCTAAAAATCCGGTCCCACAATAACCTCTAATCCCAATCCACATTATACCTCATTTCCTGTCTATTCTCTAAAAAAAATCAATATATCCAACTTTACACACTTCGACACCTTCACCGAATTGAACCTGGATCGAGATCATCTTTGGTGACGGCTTGGTAGATTAGCAACAACTTCTGGGACATCATCGTTAACATTTAGGCGATCAACATCCTCACAACTTTAATCTTGGAAAGCTTGTTCGGTGCTTTCCTGGTGGTCTGGTGACTCAAAGAACGGCGAGGTCTGCCTGGAGATAATGAGGTTATAACTGAGGTGCGTCTATTGTTGATTGAAAACTATTTCCAAACCCCTTCTTAGGCCTTGGATAAGCCTTGTGCCTTTGAGAAGTTATGGAAGAGATCTCTCTTCGGAGTAGGTCCTACTTTAAGAAAAAAAAATTATATTGTGCAAAAAGGTATTTAGACAACTTTTTTAATTAATTATTATATCTACATCAGCACATAACAAAAAATTTACAGAATTGTGGTGGAATGATCATATTGATTTGCAACACTTATTTTCAAGGACTACATTCATCGATTTTCAATTTTATGGACCATCTTGGTGGTGTGGGCCAATTTCAAGGACCATCTTGATTGTATAAGTCAATTTAGGGACCATTTGCGATAAAAAAAAACCCATAAATTTTTAATAGAATTGTGACGGAATGACCATATATATTTACGACACCTATTTTCAAGCACTACATCGATTGATTTTTTATTTTAGGGACCATCTTGATGGTGAGAGTCAATTTCAGAGATAATTTGTGATAAAAACCCAAACTTTATATATAAATTATGCATTAAAATATGGTTTGTCCTTTAAAGATGAAAGGAAAAAGGCTGTGGCTGCTACCATTGTTTTTGAAATTAAAAAAAAAAGGGTAAAATATAAAAAATTACCTCAATTTTAGGTCCAACCACAATCACATACCTCATGTCTGAAAAATTACAATGTCATACCTCATCCTACAAATTCGTTTCAATGTCAGACCTCCGTTAGTTTTTCTATTAAATGCTAACGTGGTTTAAGATGAACCTCACTCTCTGATCCAAACGCATTAAAAAATTAATTAAATATTAAAAAATTAAATCATAAATTTATTTAAAAAGTGGGACCTACCCCTACAAACTCATCATCCTCACCAAATTAATCTTTGTAACCAAACACCCCCACAATCCTCTTCTTCTCCATCTCCATTCTACACTTCAATGTTTCCTTTCTCATCTCCACTCTACACCATTGCCATCCCCCACCGCCTTTCCCTCTCTTTAATTTTGATCTCGCCGCTAGTCCCTGCAAAAACGAGGCATTTTCCGAAAAGCTCTCAATCTCTTCTTCTTCTTGCTGATGTGGCATCTCTTCCATGGGCATAGCAGATATGGGCATGGCTCGAGGCGCTCTGATTCTTTGGCTGGAATTGATTCTCTAGTTCTGGTTCTCTGTCTGAGGCGCTTCTTCACGGTGTGTTGTCTTTACAAGAGCTTATGTGACAACCCATTCCTAATTTTACGTTTTTATAAATTTTAAAAGCGTGATTTTACGAAAATGCCCTTAAAGGCAAAGATGTAGAGAGATGTAGAGCCTTTTTTTTAGCGTACCCTTATAGTGCTCGACAATACGAATGTGTAGGCGAGAGCAGAATTGAATTTGGAGTTACGACGAGGATTTTACCAGAGTACGAAGTTGAAGGAATTTTAGTAATTTTTCTATTCTAGGTAATTGACTTTCTATTATTTTAACATTTTCTTTTGGGAGTTTTATGTCTGGTGGGACCCATCCCTGTGAGACTCCCCAATCCCTTGTCTCCCTCTCATTCGGGAGACATCTATCTCATTTTTCAAATCTCCCCATCTCCTTCCTCCACTAGTGACTGCCACATCACCTTCTCATCTAGTCTCTCAGCTCTCTCTTCTCCACACTCTCTCTTTCACTTTTAGACTTTTCCTCTCAGACCCTTTCATTTATGCAACTTTCTCTCTTTCCTAAGAGCACCTTCACTATATCGACCTTAATTCGGCCTTACTTTGGTATGGTTTTGTTCCCGACATTTCTAACTTCAAAATGGCTTTTGAATCATTGAATTTGGTTGAAGATCGAGCTCGAAATGAGCTCTGAAAATCAACCCTGAAATCTGCAAATTCTGCAGATTTCGTGAGGAAGGTGTGTGGCTGCTCGTGCAGCCATCATGGCTGCACCTTGGTATTAATGCTCTCTCCCGAGGCTAGGGCCAGCCTTCACGTGATTGTTCACCTCTCGCACTGCACGCTCACCTTGGATCCAAGTTAGGTGCCAGCCTGTTGTATAGACCACAATAGGTGGTTCCGACTCGTAAGTGACTCGTGATTTATCGCACAGCCTTTACATGATCGTAGCACTGGAGCGTACAAGTCAAATTGGCCAAATTGAGCGTATAGGTATAAAGTTTACTCTACTTGTTGAGATCTTCATTCTTGTAAAATTTGAGAATTTTTGGAAAAAGTCGAATTTTCTGATATATAACATTCGATTTATGAAATGCTATTGGATGAGTATATTTTCGTTATGGTCCGCCACTTGAATATTCTAACAATTGATGACCTTACCTTGAATTGACACCAAATTTTAGTATGCTATTGTAGATATGGTTTACGGACCTTAGGGCATTACTAGTGAAAATCTAGTGGGCCTATATTGGTTTGTTAGCAACTTGAATATATGAGATATGTTTATTATCTTAATTTCTTTTATTGGTACCAATTGTGAATAAGAATAGGTCTTATGAATATGATTTCTATTGAAATGTGATTTTATATATTTAGCCATAGACCTATATTTATTAAACATGATTTGGCTTATATACTGACGAGGATTGTGATATGTGAATTGACTTGCATATTTGAAAGGTGGTTGATGTGCATAGATGGTATGATATGATAAAATGTGGGTAACTTTAATATATGTGATATTGGTAATTACCCATGTTTTCATAATTATGATCCGGTGTGGATATGAATTGGTTTTATGAATATGTTTCTATTGAATTGTTATTTCCAATACTGAGACATTGATTTAAGTTTATGAAATGAGATTTGACATGTATATATTGGATTATGGTTTGATTGGTTTGCTTGGCATGTTGTGATGAAATGTGAGGACTAGTGGTAGATCGTTAACCCGTGGGGATGGGGATTTGTTACTTTGATATGGTTTCACCTCTCGTTTCGTTGATTCGTTATAAATTTAGTATTTGTGCCTTATTTCCCTTGGTTGAACTTTTGTAAATTAAGTAACTTGTGCTTGTCTCATTTCTTTGAGGCGTTATATATATGGTTGTTGGCCTTTCGTGATTCCGTTGAGTGATGGTCCAAAATCGTATCCACTCGGACTCCGTTGAGAGATGGTCCGGAATCCCTCCTACTCCGTGATTCCGTTGAGTGATGGTCCGGGATCATATCCACCTTGGGTTTCATTGAGTTTGGATTGAGATTGCTTCAAAAATGTAGGCTTTGGCCGAACTGCGTCCCTCTAGCCTTAGTTTTTAATGTACATATGAACGATGGATTTTGAGAATCTTGTGCCTTGAATTAGAAAAGTCGTTGGATGTTTGGGTGACTCCTTCGAAGTTGTCAGTGACTTGATTATGATTTCATAAAGCATGATTCTATATTTGATGTTTATAGATTGTGATCGATGACACTAATTTTACATGCGAGAAACTGATTGATAGTGTTGGATTCAGTTGAGTGGTCAGGAATCCCCACTCTTGCTCATTTCCATAAGTTAGACTTGTACCCTAGATTCGAGTGAATGAGAATTACCCACAATAAATCTTGTGAATATAAATTAGAATTATCAAGTTATTACTTGAAATCCAGGTAGGGAATTATATAGAAGTCCTTTATTAATTTTGAGCATTGAGATGTGATCTGATTGATTGATTAACATAATTAAATGTTAATATCGTGCCTCCTTGATATCATGGAATGGGTTACTTGGGATGATTGTGGAAGGATGTTGAATATGATTGTTATTAAAATGATTAGATCAGTGATCAATGCGACTAGAGGATACTATTGTTCTTTATTGATTCTTTGATATATTACATGATATGAATAGCGATTTTATGTTGAAACATAATGATTTATATGATAGATGAAACATAAACCTTGACTATCTAGTGGGTTATTATATAGTTTGAATCAAATAATTCATGCTTGTCAAGTCCAAATGTTTGATTGAGGAATGTTATACATTTTGGCTTGAACAAACTATGTTATATGTTGAGTTATAGCAAAGGTGAACTACGTATGGCTTGATTCCTAATGAGGGTACGTAGGCAGCCTAATGAGGAGGTTAGATGCAGTCATAAAGAATACGAAAAAAAAAAAATTTACTATGAGATTTGATTCTCGAGTTGTGATTTGCCATATCCCGGAGATGGGTATGTTACACATACGAGTATTTGGTGACGTCACATGTCGATCCGGGTCGTATGTTAGGATCGGGGCTTGACATCGTCACCTTGTAGGTGTCGGCTAGCACAGCTCAATTCGGAGTTCTAATGGACATACCGGGTTGAGGTTGTCAATTTGGTATCAGAGCATAAGTTGGGTAGTATTGCGTTCATCACATGCGTGATGTAAGCATTATTGATTCTTGAATCTAATTTCTGAATCTTGCCACCTCGTCGAATACAAAAAATGTGTTAGCTTTTCCTAAGTTTTGGGCAGTTTTGTCGACTTGTCAATATTTTAGAAGATCACTTTGGCGAATGCCCTTAGACTTACAGCGAATAAATTTCTTGCCAAGGAAATGTGTAGATTTGAGGCAAGTTGATAGCCTAAAGTAGGGCTAATGTATCAATAATTATGTATCACCGGAGACTTTATCAATCAACTCCATTACTATTCTCCAGCCATCAATATTAAACCTTTCAAGACTGGAAATTAGAAATAGTTTTGATTCCTTGGCAATATTCGTTAGAATACCACCTATTAGAATTCCTGCGAAGCCTACTTTTGTCCTGACTCTAGAAATGTCTCATGTGATGATGTAGTGCTAAAGTGGTAGCACTCGACGGAAGAACATCTTGGGACAATCACTTTTGGTCCCTGATAGCTTTAATCATTTCAAATGTACTAGTGATCATTCCAATTCTTCTGGAGGAAGATCGACTTTCATTTAAGTCCATTCTAAGGTGGATTGTTAGCAAATTATGTTTTCCTGGTCTTAGGACATTTCAATCAATACTAGTTTCCAGATTTTCTTTTGGTAATGTACTGGTCATATCGACGAGCTTAGGCACAAGTGTACGAGTTATTATATCTACAGTCAGTAGAAATGCCTGAAGTAGTAAATATTTCTCTTTAGAAATAATTGAACCACCTCACTGGACCTATTTCTTACTAATCGTCCGAAACTATCCAGCTGAGTGGGCTCTAAAATGTAATCAGCCTACTGTGGCACTACTAATTGATGATATTATCCAATACCTAGGAATTGTCAACCAGTACGCAGGCGATATGACTTCTAATACCAGACATATGTACTAGTCTATGGGAGTGATGCCTTTATACCAGAGCGCTGGTTCACAGTTTCAGGGTAACGAACAATATCAACATATTTAAAATGCATGGTTAGTGGCACGACTGATAGATTGGTTAAAGTGACTACTTAAGCCGAAGAAACTAAATCTCGGAAACTTAAGAGCAAGCCTTTTTGAATGACAATAAACTCGTAGTTATGTTAACTGTTTTACCTATCTAGGTAACCAGAACATTCTCGACCATCAATCCTTGTGGTCATTTCCATCCACATGCGTTAGATTTGAAGCACAAGTTAATGCCCAACTGTAAGAGCAAGTTAAGTATCGAGAAATTCATGAAGACCTATTAGTAGGGGTAGTAGGGAAAAGAAGTAGTATGGTGCGTACGAATACCTTTGGCGGCATTTCCCAAAATTTTACCTGGGATATCACCAAATGGTGAAATGAAGTACATCATTGACCCAGTTCCTAGTATTACACCAATTTTCCTTGCTTCATATTGAACGTTTCTGACGTCATTGAGAAATTTAGTTACTAAGCTTGCCGATTAGTAATTTATCCAACCAAACACCTTATCTAGGAAACCTCAAACATATTCGCGAAGGTGAAGGGCCGAACTTTAGGGTCGTAACTAGATTTTAGCAACTTCATCAGGCGATGATTAAAAACCGTTTAAACCCCATTTCGAGTTGATGGTCTAGCAGACCAACCTTTGTAACCTGCGTTTTCTTTCATAGCTTGACGCATTCACATTGGTCTTATCGACGACCTTCTCATCCACCTCGGTAGCGAGACCAAATTCTCTAAACCCCGATAATTAGCTGTATACCAAATTCCTCAACTATTAACCTTAATTAAATTGGTATTTCTCTTAAGAGACGTGATCTCAGGAGACGATATTCTTTTATTTTCCCAAAAGGTTGTAGCGGAAGAAGGTTAAAATTCTTACAAAGTGTTGTGAAATTTAAGATATCTTTGATCTTGTCGATTTATCAACAATTTGTTAAGAGATCTTTCGACTATAGTGTTTTCCTCACTTACAATCGAGGAAAGTTAATTTAGTTGTGATGTTGATTATGAATAAAGTTCTGACAATTGAACTGTTGTCTATCTTATCTTAGGAGATAAGATATTAATTAAATTGGTATTTCTCTTAGGAGATGTGATCTCAGTAGACGATATTCTTTTATTTTCCCAAAAGGTTGTAGCGGAAGAAGGTTAAAATTCTTACAAAGTGTTGTGAAATTCGAGATATCTTTGATCTTGTCGATTTATCAACAATTTGTTAAGAGATCTTTCAGCTATAGTGTTTTCCTAACCTACAATCGAGGAAAGTTAATTTAGTTGTGATGTTGATTATGAATAAAGTTCTGACAACTGAACTGTTGTCTATCTTATCTCATTTTACCTTTGATTTACACATTTTGATGACATTAATCATTTCGAAGTCCTCAATGAAGTTTTCCTTGGATGTTTCGATTGTGCTGAGGCAGCATGTTGGAGAATCGCTTGTATTTTCCAATGGATAAAACCATTCAGAATAAATCGTCTTATTCATGACTTAGAGTCAACAATTATCACTTTTATTTGAAAACCAAATGACATTTCTCATATGAGAAGCGTATTCAGAATCCCTACCAATCTTAGACTTTTCGAATATGTCCTTATTTGAAATAGGTTAAATTTTTTACAGCGGCATTGGAAGAATTAAATCAACATCTACGATTACACTATTGTGTATCATCCCAGTTGTGCAAAAAGACATCAATTACCCTTGAACATCCTTAGCTTGTCCTATCATATTCCAGTTGGAGATCACGAGCATCGATTTGACGTTATTTCTGACACATCAAGGAATTGTTCGAGTAATTATAATCACTTCTTATATCCAAATAGAGATGGGGAATATCGCTATATGTCCTGTACGAGCTATTTGGTAAACGTAGAAAATATAAAAATCAATAATTATGATGTTGAATCAATGCTACGCTTATGTGGTGTTTCAATTGGTGGTAGCTTTATTCAAATGGAAGGTTGTGTTCTTCCAACCCCAAAGCTTAAAGTCAGTAATGGCGATGACTTTCTTCCTCAAAATGGGCGCTAGAATTTCAACAAGAAGACATTTGTGAAGCCAACTAAGATAGAAAAGTGGGTTGTTGTTAACTTTTCCACATGATGTGATTTAAAAGCCTTCGTCCGATATCTGATCAAATGTGGAGATATGAAAGGAATTAAAATCGAGGCTCAATTTGATGTGTTTGAAGAGAATCCTTATTCTTGGCGCGCACCGCCTTTGGTTAGAGTTGAGAAGAGATTTGTTGATATACAGTTCCAATTTCCTGGACAACCACAATTTCTTCTCTGTTTGCTTTCAGAGGATGACGGCATTATGAGAGAGCTACTTCTGGACTTCTATTCAAGTTCAAGCAAACAAAAACCTAAGCAAATTATCATCTTAACGTATTTATATTTCACCGTGCTACACGGTTCACTTCAAGTTTTGGGAAGTCTTTTTAAAGGTTGTGAGTACTAGATTTTGTTCAGTATCACAATTTACCCTCAGAATAATGATTAGTCTTAAACAAGTTACTCAGACCTTGGTGGATCTATTGCATTTGTTCGTCCTACAATTAGCATGGTTGCAACATACCATTATCTTTATTTTAGTTGCTTGTAACTACGGTTACAATTTTGGTTTAGTTATGGTACCATTAGAGCCGACATATAGAGATTTACGCTTAATACATGATTTTGATAGACACTTACCCTTGTCAGAGTTATGTGTAACTGCGGTTACATTCCTAGTTATGAGCATGGCATCATTTAAGATGCGGTATAAGTGTTTTATGCGTAGATGTGATTTACAGAAGAGTATTGCAAACATGTATTTGAATGATTGAGATTGTGTATAGAAACTTTTATGATATTAACGATGTATGCGTATTTCCCAATGGGGGGCATAATGGTAATATTACACCCTCGGGAATTGTTACTTGCTTATCGAGACAACGGTGAGTTGTTGGTATTACAGGCTGCAGACCATAATATCAATAACTTATTCATTGGGTTCGTAAAGCAAGTAAACAAGTAGGTCATTCCACGTTATGTGTAACTGCGGTTACATTTCTAGTTATGAGCATGGCATCATTTGAGATGTGGTATAAATATTTTATGTGTAGTATGTGATTTACATAATAGTATTGCTAATAGGTATTTGAATGATCGAGATTGTGTATAGAACATTTTATGATATTGACAATGTATGCATATTTCCCAATGGGGGGCATGATGGTAATATTACACCCTCGGGAATTGTTACTTGCTTATGAGACAAAGGTGAGTTATCGGTATTGCGGGTTGTAGACCGTAATATCAATAACTTATTTGTTGGGTTCGTAAAGCAAGTAAACAAGTAGGTCATTCTACATTAGCATTTGTATTTACTTATTTAATTAGTTATTTATTGCTTGGGTTCAACGCAAAGATAATACATGCTTATTTTCGGAGTATGTTATGCTGCGAAAGTGTAGGTGAAATCTTTCTATGTTCGGTTTTGATTTTAGTACAACTATTTTAACTTTACTTCACTATATACATATTTTGGCGTTATGTTTTTATACGTCTATTTTTTACACTATGTTTTAATAAAAGTATTTTATTTTGGCATTGTACTGAAGGAGAAAGAAAGTTTGAGTTTGGAGGCATAAAAGAGAAATTGCTGCATTCCGGTATTAGTGCTCCCGCCCGGGGCTAGGGCCAGCCTTCACGTGATTGTTCACATCTTGCACCGCACGCTCACCTTAGATCCAAGTCTTGTGCTAACCCATCGTACAGACCATAATAGGTGGTTCTGACTCGTAGGTAACCCGGGATTTATTGCACAGCCTTCACATAATCGTAGCACTTGAGCGTACATATTTATACCCAGTCTGTCATACAGGTCACACTAAGTGACTCCAACTCATGTACTAGCCTAGATTGATGAGCTACAGATCCAATCGTACAAGTCACGTTAGGTGACTCCGACTGGCATACTATTTTATATTGGTTTCACACCTAGCTTACACTTATTATTGCTGAGATATTATGGCATGGCATGCTTCTATTTTCACTACACTCATGCATTTGTTTTCGTACATATATAGTATTATTTTCTGGAAACTATACGGGTTTTACAGTGAGGGGTTATTATTTTCAGAAAAGATAAATGTGTTTTCTAAAGCTTTGTTTTGCCCACTTACCCTTCTGTTTTTTTGCCCCTCTAGGTTTTAGTAGCTAAGCTTCCGTATCGACGAGGATTATTGGCATACCTCGGTATAGGTGGCTACCGATGATGGTATAATCCTTATCTTACCTTACTGTACTTTATTTATGGTCTGTAATCACGTGTGAAATGGGTTCATTCCCGCTCACAGCGCACTCTTATATTTAGACACTTTTAGGATTAAATTTATTCATATTTTCCACATCACTACACTTTATGGCTTCGTTACCTTCCAGGTGTCAGCCAGCACAGTTCGATTCAGAGTCCTAATAGACATACTGGGTTGGGGTGTGTCAGCTTCTCCATCTTATGGCGGCACTGCGTGTGGATTTCGACGGCTCGCCGTACTCGTAGCTGCACTTGGTTGCCACAGTCACCACTAACTCTTCCCACTGACTCGAGTTCTGCTAGCCCTTCTTTAGCTACATCGTCTCTTGTTGGGTCCACGGCAATGGCTGGGGCTTCTTAACGGAGGTTGTAGGCAACGGTAGTGGTGGTGTAGACATTGTTGTATGGATGATTAGGGCTAACAATTTGAAATTTAGTGTTAGGGTTTAGGGGGAATTGGGGTTTTTTGTTTGAAATTGGCATGGAGATTGTGGCTGTTTGGTTACAGATAAATTTGGTGTGGGTGATATATTTGTAGGGGGTGGGTCCCACTTATTTTATAAAAATATTAAATAAATTTATTATTTAATTATTTAATATTTAATTAATTTTTAATCCAGCTGGACTAGGAGGTGAAGCCCACCTTAAGCCACGTCAGCATTTAACAAAAGAATTAATAAAAAAACTGACGGAGGTCTGACATTGCAACAAATTCGTAAGATGAGGTATGACATTGTAATTTTTCAAACATAAGATATGAGATTATAGTTCGACCCTTAGTTGAAGTAATTTTTTAAAATTTACCCTAAAAAGAATAACGCCGTTTCCGTTACATTTTAGTGCGCTGCAATTTTAATCACCGGTTTTCAACGAATGTTTTTCCAAGGAGTTTTTCTTTTTGAAAAATGAATGTCAAATTGTCTAAATATTATTTTTGAAGCAAGTTTGATAACAACCATGAGACGGAGTTGGTTAGTCTTAAAAAATTATAGGGTAAACTACATAAAACTACCTCAATTATTGGGTAAGTTACAGTTTCATACCCCATCTTTAAAAAATATCAATGTCATACATCATTTTATGAATTTGTAACAATTTCATACATTCCATTAGTTTGTCTGTCAATTCTTCCATTATATACTGACGTGGCATGAGACGGGACCCACTCTTTATTAAAAAATTAATAAAAATTAAAAAATAAATAAATATAAAAAACTAAAAAAAAATAAAATCATATAATATTTTTTTTTGCATGGGGGACCCACCCCTTATCCCCCTCACCTTTCTTCCACACTCTCATCTTCCCTCAACCCAAAACCAAAACCACCCCAAACCCAGATCTCACCTTCGCTAACATCTTCCAGCCACTCATCCCACTCCCCCACTCTTCTCTTATATCCCTTTTCTCTTCCTTCAGCCGAATGCATGGAACCAAAACATAAGGGCCACAAATTTGGCCAAAATTCAACAAAAGCCACTCTAACCCTCTAGAACCCATGGGTTCTCTCCAGCCTCCCCTCCATCCATCACCATTTTCAGTATTTTTATTCACTTCGTATCACCCTTTTCAATATTTTTATTCACTTTGTTCTTTTCGTCAAGTTTCAAAACTCTCTCTCTTTCTCTTCCTATGCTTTATCTTTTTGAAAAACCCAAACCAAAACCCAATCGAACCCACTCTCTTTTGACCCCAGAACCCAAGCACAGCTGCCTCTCGTCCCCTAAGCCAAAATCCACAAACCCTTAAGCAAAGCCTGAAGCTTTCTCCGAAACAAACGAATTCAAAATTTAGGGTTAGGGTTTGGGTGAAATTGAGGTATTTTGTTTGACATTGGTTACATGGATTAATCTGGGGAGGGTGATGGGTGTGTAGGAGGAGGGGGAGGGGTGTGTAGGTGGAGACGGAGGAAGAGAGGGCGGCGGGGGGTTCTAGTTTGGGCTTTGAAGAAAGGTTATGGGGGACATAGGTAGATGGGGAAGAAAGGGTGAGGGTGATAAAGGGTGGGTCCCCATGCAAAAAAAAATTATTAAATGATTTTATTTTTTTTAGTTTTTAATCTTTAATTAATTCTTTAATAGAGAGTGGGCTCCGTCTCAATCCACGTCACTATTTAACGGAAGAATTGACAGACAAAATGACGGAATATATGAAATTGTAACAAATTCATAAGATGAGGTATGACATTGACATTTTTTAAAGATGGAGTATGAAACTGTGACTGACCCAATAGTTGATGTAGTTTTATGTAATTTACCCAAAATTATATTATTTTACATATTTGCATTATCATGTTATTTGAAGAAAATTGAGGTATTACCATAAATAAATTGGTCATTTGGGGTGTAGCCCATTCTCTTATAAACCTTTACAGAGTTTCTCTTTTCACCAATGTGGGGCTCTTTTACCTTCACATTCTCACACACTCTCCCACGCTTGACGAATTTTCAAGCCCAACACGTGGACAACACGAATTGGGTGAAGAAAGTTAAGGTTCCACCATAAAAGCAATTGACAATATGAGAGTAGCTCAACCTCTTATAAGCCCTTGCAATGTTTCTCCTCTCATTATTATCCTATAGAGTTTGAGAAGAATGTGACTAACGGCCATGTTAGTATCTTGCAAAGTTTAAGAAGAAGAAGACAGTTATTAATGACCGTATTAGTGTCGTGCACTTCCACTCGAATGCTAAAGAGGGATCGAGTTGTTGAAATATCCCATATTGACCATATGTCTAAGAAAAAGAGAGTTTAAATGTCCTAACCTCACTCCAACTAATACCGAGGTCATTTGTGACAAATGTTGAAATCCCACTTCAGCTAGAGAAAGAAAGAAAGAAGAATTTAAATATCCTAATCTCACTCCAACTAATACTGAGGCCTTTTGTGATAAAACCTCACACTTGACGAATTTTGCAGGTGGTAATTACCAAGTTGGTCGGTGTTGTTGGTAGTGAGCCATTGGCTCATCTCTCTAATAATTCTACATGGTATCAGAGTTAGGGAGCGGGCCCGTACTATATTGCCACATGATGGGTGGGTTCCCTTGACTCTACGTGGTTGCCGATGTGTGGATCTTCCACATGTGATCCACTAATTAGGTCTCACGTAAGGAGGTGTGTTGAAATCCCATATCAGCTAGAGAAAGAAAGAAGATGTTAAATATCCTAACCTCACTACAACTAATACCGAAACATTTTGTGATAAAAAATCACATTTGACGGATTGTGCAGGTGGTAATTACCAAGTTGGGACAATATCGGTAATGTTGGTGATGAGTCCTTGGCCCATCTCTTTGACAATTTTATAATAAAACCCCACACCTGATAAATTATTCAAGTGACAATTACCAAAGTAGAGACAATATCGGTATTGTTGGAAGTGGGCTTATGACCCGTTTCTCTAATAATTCTACAAGAGTAGCAAAACGTGAAGACAAAACTGCCTACTAATATGCATGTCTAGTTGAATGAGTTTTGTAAGTCTTGCAATACTCATCTCTCTTAGCGTTTGTATTGGCTTGGGAGTCGAGGAATTTCCAGGTAGTGGGTTTTGCCTCGTTAAATCCTACATATTATGTGCATATTTTATTTTATTTTTTTACTGCATATGTGTATGATAATTTGATATGTATTGTGAATGTGAAAAAAATTAAATTGAAAATTGATTTTGGATTTTTAAGTTGAAACCTATTCACCCCTCTGGATTAACCTAGTACCGATCCGAGAACTTTTACTTACTACACATATAGTAGAGCTTAATCCCCCTTGACTTAAGTATGGCATATTTTCTTACTAAAAATGAGTATTTAAGTTATTCTCATTTCCATCTTTTGGCTAGATATATTTTGACTACTGATGAATGTTTAAAGTGATTTAAGGATTCGTCTGATATTATTTAAGATGTCTTTTAAGGGACGGTTGTAAATGGGGCCAGATATTACATTATCTCATGTTACTAATACATGCGGTCAGAAAAATATGTAACTCTCACCTAGTCACCTTACAATTCATAATCCAAAGTATATATGAAAAACGTCTTCCAATATATATATATATATATGAAAAACTAGAGAAAGCCTAGTTGAGCTCCTTCACGTATATGCATTCACTTTCACATTCATGCCTTCCTGATTCATAACTTTTCAATTGCTTTGGAATCAGCAAGGAATTTTATATTTTCTTCATAATAAAAAAAAAGCCAGGAAGAGATCCTATCCGGATCTCTCCTACCAAATCCAAGGGATTCGGAGATCCGAACTTTAAAATTTGATCGAACGGTTACAAACAAGAGATCTTTTTAAAATTATAATAATTATAGTCGATTGATCAAATTTCAAAAGTCCAGATTTTAAGATCACTAAAACTTGATGCGAGAAATCCTGATGAGATCTCTTCCCAAAAAAAACCCTCAATCAATACTAATTGCTTTTCGGGGAATCAATCATAACAAAGTTTCTCTCCATCGTTCAATTTAAACTTAAGCACGGGCTCTTCTTATCTGATCAATAAAGCACTTTTGGTCAAAAAAGCACCGGGTCTCTGCATGAGGAAGTATCTGATCATGGTCAGCACGGGCTCTTCTTATCTGATCATGGTCAACTTTTTGGGCTTGCACATTTCTTGACAATTCGACTTCTCACTTCCAAGTTGCTTTATAAAAGTCTTCTCCTTGCGGTTCGCCCAAAAAAAAAAAAAGAAGTCTTCTCCTTGCGTCTACTAGTGAACGCCCAGTTAAGAAAAGAGGACACTCTGGGAAGAGATGTAACCCGATTAGTTAAATTTTCTATCTTTGAACTGAATTTGCAGCACTACTTTTTTACATAGTTTTTAACACACATTTCTACGCCGTCTACTTTTTAATATATTTTAACGATTCAAACAGTTTATTTTATACTTATTCTCTCAAATATCATATAAACTAAAAATTACTTAAATTTGAAATCATATGACCGTTGGATTCAATGTTTGTGCATCTTTACTTGACCTTTTTTTTTTTTTTTTAACAAACAATATTATTATTTCAAAAAATAATAATAATAATAATAATATTATCTATACTAATGGAAAGAGATTGTAGAGAAGATGGAGATTTTGTAGGAAATGATTCCTTTAGAGAATTGATTCTATTTTTTTTATTTTTTCGTCTGGTTTTTTATTTATTTGTGGACTAAGGTCTGTTGAGAGGACTGAAATTTGGACTTGGGCTTACGGAAGTTAAGGGAATGGGCTGACGGAGAAATATTTTTGTCAGGGGCACATGTTGGAATTAAAATAATTGGTGCGCTCTGGGCCTTTTATTCAGCATGCTGGGCTTTAGTTTCCCAGCCTGGTTCCTCTTAATTTTGTCCTTATTATTACTAGAAGGTGGTTTAACTATTTTTTTATTATAAAAAAATAATACTGAGGTACTCACTTGTGTTACCATAACAAAATACGAAACAACCAAACTGGCATAAGCATGGTAGAGCATACTTTACGGGAACGCACACCATCATGTGATGTGTTTATAAACTCGTCAATTACTATTTACGAATGATTTTAATTGTAACATTTATGTCATGATTGAAATGGTGATCGATATTTTTGTTATCATCAAATGAAACCACACGCTGTCATAATGTTCAAATATATTATTTTTTTTTTCCAATAAATATTGTCACAAATCGCTGTCCGGCTTGCTTTCAATATGAGTACCCACTTAACCGACAACCATATCGATTAATTATAGCTTAATTTGTATCAGCATGCAAATAAAAGCCATTCATGGTCACGGGTAGGATATACTTTGTGTTAATGAATTTCGTTATTTTTCTTTAAAAAAATATTATAATTGGAATATTCTATTTTCTTAATAATTTTTTAAAAATACTTTAACAAAATTAGAGATTTGTAGCAATTAATATGTAAAGAATACATGGATGGCTTTTCTTGAGGATTTTAGTTATTAAAATTGTTGATTAGTTCAGTAAATGACTAAATGGTTAAGCAAATGAACAATTACGATTATGATTTTTATTTTAATAGTGAAAATACATTAATTATAACTGAATGGACAAAATGTGCGCCTAATGGTGAACACAATTATTGTCTTATGAAACATTCACGTGAGTGAGATACTACGGTGACGACACGTAAATTTATTAACGCGTTTTATGAATAAATTAAGATACATGCCACTATGTAATTGGCTTGAAATATCATCACAAGTAATTGTGATGGACAAAAACATGTTATTAGATTTAAGTGTCGTCACCGTAATATCCTACTCGCAAATCAAAGGCCTAACCCAAAAACTCAACGTATAAAAACGTATATATAACAACAAAAAGAAATATTAAGAAAATCACCAAAATTTGATTAACCCGCCAATTACGCAGCATTGTCCTAACCTAATTTCAAGCGCTACAAAACTAACCCGAAGTTCCTCGCATGCACACACACGCGCACAAAACGCCTTTCCTTTCCATAAAAAGTCCAAGCAAGTCAGTGTCTCAAAGAAAACTCACAGGGAGAATCCGAGAGAGAGAGAGACCCAATGGAGGAAGGGCTCGAAGGAGAGGAGTACTTGTTCAAGGTGGTGCTAATAGGCGACTCGGCGGTGGGCAAGTCCAACCTCCTCTCGCGGTTCGCCCGCAACGAGTTCGACCCCAACAACAAGGCCACAATCGGGGTCGAGTTTCTGACCCAAGAATTGGAAATCGACGGCAAAATGATCAAAGCACAGATCTGGGACACCGCCGGCCAAGAGCGCTTCAGGGCCGTCACCTCTGCTTACTACAGAGGCGCTGTTGGCGCCCTGATTGTCTACGATATCAGTAGGAAGACCACCTTCGAGAGCGTCAAGCGATGGCTCGATGAGCTTACCAGTAAGTTTTTGCATGACACTTTTGTTAAAGATTGGTTTTTTCTGTTTGGTTGGTGAGAATATGCGGGTAAATGAAGATTTTTTGTGGGTTTTGGATGATATCAAGTTTTGGTTAGCAGAGGGTGATTGTTTTAGCTGTATTTGTCTTTACCAGTAAGTTTTTGCCTACCCCTTTTGTTGAGATTGATTTTTCTGTTTGGTTTGTGAGAAAATGTAGGAACAATGAAGAGATTATTTGGTTAATGAAATTAGGGGTGGTTCGGTATGAGATTTCAAATCAAAAATAGAATCTTAAATCCCAAACCAAAAAGTTTCGGAACGGGAATTTGAAGATCAATTCCAAATCAAAATTTCGATATTCCTAATTTTCGGGATTCCCGAAATATTTTTGGTATTCCGGTATGGTTTGGTATTGCTAAATTTCATATAAATTGAAATAGCAATCATTCATACCAAGTTAATTTAACATGCAATCCAAATAAAATAAGTAACAAAATCCAAAAGCAAAAAAAAATAAATTACAAACCTAATATGTTCGAAAACTTACCATACAATTTTTTGATTTCGTATTGAAGAAAAAGACATATTTGTGGGAGGTATGGACTGGCAAATGTGGTGATAAATGGTTATGGTTACTACTTATAGACCAGAACAATTATATTGCTACTAGTAGTTAGCAACCATTCGAATGTATTATATATATATATATATATATATATATAGGCAAAAGTGACGATAAATGTTTATGGTCCCTACTTGTAGACCACACCAATTATATTGCTACTAGTAGTTAGCAACCGTTTGAATGTATTTTATATATATAATGGAAATCTTTAAGGGAAGGCATATCCATCTTTTTTATAAAAATGGGAATTAGTTATAGGGTTCAAACTACATCGAACATTAACGATGTGAACCATCTATTTTTTAAGTTGTACCTCAAAGATCATCCTTACAAAATATTAGCTAAATCGGAAATGTTTAAGATATTTGATTGGGTTCAAAGAAATGAACAAATACTTTGTTATATAATAAATAATGAAATTTTATCTTGATAATTAAATAGGCAAATGGTTTCGGATTGAATTGAATTTTTGCAATGATGATCTATGAATTGAGACTTACAAAATAAATTGTTCGAATCGTTGAAATTCGATGTGGATTGAACCCCTCACCTAATCTCTATTTTTTGAAAAAAAATGTGGATCTCTTTGCATAAAAGGCATGTATATATAATTATATATATAAATATATAATACTTTTTCGGTTCAGTAAGGGATTACTGAAAAATTGTGTAGACAATACCGAATCCCCGTATCGAAATTTTGGGATCGGTTCGGTATTTCATCCCAAATTTCAGGAATTTTGGTTTGGAATCGGGATTTTTTGGGTTTGGTTCAGGATTTTTGAGAATTTTTTCCAGCCTTAAATGAAATATTGGATGCTTTATTTGGTTTATTATATTTCCACTCAATTTTTTGCTCAATTGGTCTGGTTCTGATTATACATTGTGCGAGTAAAGAACTGGCAATTTTACTATTTCTTTTTGTATAGTTGGGAATAAAAAGCTTCTAATTACTTGGGAACACGTTCTTCCCTGAAAATGGTGTCGTAATGAAAGTTTGGTTGCAACTTGAAACAACTTTGTGCAGAAATGAGAAACCCCAAATGAAATGCTACTGCTTTTGTGGCTGATATGCAGTGCCAGTGCCAGTGTGAATAGGGAAGGTGTTGTATATAAATGTGGTCTTCTTAGGGAGCAGAACTTGGATATAATTGCTGCTGAACATTTTCGAGGTTAGGTCAAGCATTTAAGTTGTAATTCAAGGAGTTATGATTTGTGGATTGCTTAACGTGGGAGTTTGCTTATTCATATTGAAAGGCAACTACTTCCCAAGTTATTCAACATTTTTTCATTAATGTTAAAACTTTATTCCTGCCTTAGAACCTGGTCCCAACTTGAGCCACAAGTGTGGCTTGGACTGCACCGGTTGCAGGCTAATGTTTTCGGCTTGTTGAAGCCAGGTTGGTTCTGATATAGTTTTGCTTATGTTTCTAAATTCCTCAAATTGTGCAATGTACTTGACATGATTTAGTGAAAGCGTAAGAAATTGATTGTGAATGCTTATTATATTCTGTTCAGCAGCCTAAGTTTCTTACAGAAATATCCCGTCTAACAAATACGAACCGTAGTATTTTTGTGTGTTTACAAATAGATGCAACTTAGAGTAATTCAGTGGCTAATACTTTGGATTCATTAAGATGCTTATAGAACTCGTTGGTTTTACCCCTTAATTAGTTTGCAGGTTTTGTTTTAACTTTCTGATCATTTTGACATTCATATTCATATTTCTAATTTATCGAGGGTCAGACAGTTAACGCTTAATGGAATGATTACGCAGCTCATTGTGAAACAACAGTAGCAAGGATGCTGGTAGGAAACAAGTGTGACTTGGAGGATCTTAGGGCTGTGAGCTTGGAAGAAGGCAAAAACCTTGCTGAGGAACAAGGGCTATTCTTCATGGAGACTTCTGCACTGAATTCCACCAACGTTCAAACGGCTTTTGAGATAGTTATCCGGGAGATTTACAACAATGTCAGCCGCAAAGTCCTAAATTCTGATTCCTACAAGGCCGAGTTGTCTGTGAACCGAGTAAGCCTGGTGAAAAACGGGGCAGACTCGAAAAGCCGGATGAATCTCTCTTGTTGCGGTGGATGATCCCTATTCCTTCGGTTTTACGTTTACATTCAGAGTGTTCCTTCACCCCCAGCAGTCATTCATAAACCTTTAATTGGGGATTAGATATATCAACAAAACTATTTTCATAGTTTTCTAAAATTTCAAGTTCTTATTATTGTGTTGGGAATCCTGGGAACAGTTTGAATTCTTTGGAGGTTTTATTTTCCGCTTTGGTTGGGTTTTATTATTAATTATTTGGAAATTAAACTTTTCTAGTTGCAAACAAGAGTGAAAAATTGAAAAATCATTATCGGGGGAGAGAGAATTCGAACTCGAGATATCTGGTGCATAGGTAAATGTTCTTAAGCAGCTAAATTACAAACCCTTACAATTTTTTTTTTTGGACAAACAAGCCCTTGCAATTGATCAATGATTTTTTGGTATAAGAAACAAAGGTACACAAGGATACATTAACTATATATCTATCAAAATAAATATATCTGTACAGTAAATTAAAAATTATTCGGGAGAACATTTCCCATTCCAAGAAGACCTATTTTGTTAACTCAAATCACTTTTAAGAGCCACAAAAATGAAAAAATGGCCTGCAACTACAACTACTAACATGAAACAACTGCTGATTGCGCCGCATAAATTACGGAGATGTGAGTTCTCTAAGGCTTCCTCAAGGCGGATGCTGCACCCATGACAACAGCCAAGACAATGCCAAGACCGGCTCCGAGGGAAGCACCCACAGCTGCAGAAGTAAGAGAATTTGACTTGGCTTGAGAATCACGTCCCATGGCGATTGTACGCTCTCTTTCCACTTCCACCAACAGCCTATCTCTTGCAAGTTCCTTCAAATCGAAAATCATTTAGTAGACGTGAATAATTTTGGTAGATAAAATGGTATTTATACCACTAGCACCCCCGTCCACAAGCATATATGACAGTGAAACAGTAAGCAACAAATCTCGAGAGCAGAAAAACCCTATTGCATCATAAGATCTATGAAACATTTGTTCACCTGCAATGCAGCTTCCTCGTGGCTCCTCAGTACATGATGGACTACTTGACGAAGAGAGTTGACACCCTCAACTGGGAGAATAATTTCTTTCTTCTGGAAAGGCCGCTTCACAAAATTGATGGGAGCAAAAAATAAGCTTTGAGCACCCATCCTTCCATCAGCATCTCTGGTGGTTGCACCCCATGACAAATTAGTGCTTGCAGCACTTGGCGTGACATATGGACAGGAATTGATAACGCCAGTGGTCCTTGGAGATGCTTGGTATGACTGAACAACAGCATCAATTGCTGCCTTCTGTTGATGAGCACTGACAGAAAATTTGTTTGTTACTGCAAGGACCCAAGGAATTCCCAAAGATTTCGCCTCATCCAGCAGAAGTGTAAGGGCTGGCTTTTGTTGCGATCCATTTGAGTGATTTAAGTGTGGTATTCTATGAGACAGGTTATGAACAAGAACAATCAAGTCGGTCTTCCGATTAAGATCACGAATTCCTGTCCATAGTTCATCTCTGAAACTAGTAGCCTCCAAATTCAGCTCCTGCAACACAAATTCGAGAAATATGACAATAAATCATGAGAAAGTATAAAATAATCCATGCCAACAGGGACATTCTTTACCATGGAAGGAGGAAATACCTGCAAATTTACCCCTGCTGAATCACAGAAGCATAAACCAAGAGAAATACCTTCTTGGGCGTCAGTTTCTGGAAGCAGATTCTCAATATTTGTAATATGGGTAATTCTGCCTTGGGATAGTATTGCCTTAAAAAGGGAAGTCTTTCCGGCTCCCTACATGGGCAATAAATCATGTGAGTAACTACACGAAATAAAATATATAAGACAAGTTTTTATTACCAAGAATTCAAGCATCAATACCTCAAGACCAAGTAACCGCACCCTACGAGTTCTCACATGCACCTCTTTAGAAACTGTGGTGAAGTCACTGGTACAAAATATGAAAAATTCACTTAACCCTTCAGGACGCATGGACTTTTCCTCATGAAATGGTCCTGAAGTGTGCTCCCTACTAAGATTAGCTGTGTTGGAATCAATAGCAGAAAACACATGCATCATTGAATCTGCTTCCATCTGATGCTTTGGCGGCTGTTTCAATGGGGCTCCAATTAATACTCGCATTTTTTGTAGTTCCAGATTTTCTCCACAATTTGAAGAATAAGCTGGGGTTGAAGGAAACGATTCTACTGCTGTTGAACACCTAATTGAAGATACAATGTTACGTAAATAAAAAAATTGACTGCAGATAGAGTAGAATCATTGAAGATACAGTTGCACAGAACAGTACCAGTTACCATTCACTTGGGCATGCACAAGTGTACAAAGATGCAATCCATAACCAGTGATATCAACTTTTAAGGGATCTCCGTTCTTCTCACCAAGTAAGCCATTCCATCCAAGAGGAGCAACTGAAGTAGCTGTCCGAATAACTGGAGACTCAACAATATGCCCAAGCTCCACAGTTCCTGCAACTGCAAGACCAAGCCACTGCTGTAGATGTGGAAACTGCTGTAGTTGTTCTATGGCTGAAAAAGGTGACGTATCATCTTTCATGCACAGGTCATAGATTCTGCAGAGGCAACAAGGTCCCGTCAAGTAAGAAATGGAAGAAAAGTTACAAGAAGGTCCAAATGAAGACATGAGATTGCATTTTCCAACTACATACCGAATTCCAGGTACAAGGTGCAAGAAATTCAAATTAGATGCCCTAACTAGATTACACTGGACCTTGTCTCATTCCTGAATATAGATTTAGATCATCTGTTGTATTCATATGCTAAATGCTTGGTCACTGACATAGGTCCAAATGTGATTTGATATTTGTAAAGATTATTTGTAAGGAAAACAGGATGAAAAGAAAGCAACAAATAAGATCAACCCAAAAGGCAAACATAGTCCTTCAAACCAGTGTCACACCACCAATTTGGGAAGAAAGGATATTGCTGCAGGTCAACAAATAATCGGATTAACAAGAGATATATTTTTGTAAGGTAGAATCATTATTACCTCTGGAAGCGAAACCTATATGACTTCATTGAATGTGATTGAAATCGTTCCCTCAGCTCCGCAATCACAGACCTGACCTGAAAATGTCTTTGCCAGAAGAAAGCAAATGAAATGAGATATTCCAGACACAATGAGAACTAATAACTACGTGTAAACAAGAAAAAATGTCAACAAAAACCCTTAACCAGCAGAACTCATAATCCAAAAGAAAAAAAAACAAAGAAATAACTGATGGTCAAGCAAAGGAAGTGCCTACCGATGTCAACTTTGAGTACTCTGCATCTGATAGTGACTTCACTGACGAATTGTCCAAGAGATAAAGCTGGCACAACATAAAAGAATTTCAGACGAGTTCAGTTGACAACTGTAAACCAAGTTCACAATTAGCATTTTAGGCATACAAAAGCACCAAGATAGAATCACAATGTCATCAGCAAAGAGAGCAAATACTGCCTTCATGCCGGAAAAAAAAATATATATATTTAAATAAAGCACAACAAAAATCACTTTGAAGTACAAAGCAAGAAGGCATCAAATATGTTTCCTAACAGGTAAACTGAGACAGTATTTGCTAAAAATGTTTTATCCAAGCATATAGGTTGGGTAACGGCATAGAAGACAACATCTTGTTGACTAAATCAAGAATGCGTAGCTACTGAGGACTGGCAATTAAGTACTTTAGCTTACAGCTCATTGCAGACAAACGCAAAATGTACAAAATACCATAAGCAACATAACAATTGCATCGCCAATCTAAGATTATAGAGATCTCAGGGGGTAGAAGACACAACAACAAAGATACTGATAGCAATGAACCATCACACATTCAATAATTTGGACTACTTTACAAGCCCACATGCATGCACCTAAGCTTGAAGAAGATTATACAAGGGCTTCCAGTTTGTAATATAATACCTCCCCAAATGGTACATATGAAGGTAAATAAGGGACTCTGCGCCATGTGCGGCTATCCCCATTTTTTGTGGAGCTTTTTTTAGCTGACTTCCCACTTGGTGCTACACCCAGTGGCTCTTTATCAGTTTCTGAGATAGGCTTAAGAGATATACCATCAGAACCTTCTTGTATTTCAAGAGACTGTGGTTCTACCATGTCATCATCTACTACAGTTGTTGCAACAGAATCTGATTGAGAAGATGTCTCCACAGAACCAACTTTCTTTCCTCCGTATTTGTTAAATTGTCTTCTTATGCCTTCTAAGGGAACAAGCTTCGAAAGTCTCCACATAGAAGTCTGCACAGGTCCCAAACCCAGAACCAACTGTTCGCCACCATTCTCTTTGCGTTGTCCTACTACTTCCTCACTTTTTAACATGGATATCCTGGTAGTTCCGGTTTCAGCAGGCACTGAAGGAGATTGTGCGTTATAATGATGAAAATAAGCAGGAGACAGGATGCGAGGCACCAGATCTTCGGGAATGCAGTAACTCTTGAAGTAATGCTGCCATCCCTCTCTACTAACATAACTACAAGAAAATAGATGATAAAAAACAGAGATTTAGTTGCTGGAATAAGAGAATAGAGACATGAATAATCTTTGCTAACTATGAAATACCAGAAAAAGACAGTTGAAAAAGGGCAAGAAACCTACTCTCTTAAAGCTGCATTCCCAACAGGGGGCTGGGAAAATGTGATGCATTTGACTTTAACATTTCCATTCTCGTTTAATGAAGAAGAAGAAGAAGCGACCACCCTCAAAATAGCAAGGGTAGCTAATACTGCTACCTACATCATCCAAAGAGCGAAGATAGTATGAGCTCAAACCAATAACAAGCAAAGCGATCACTAACAAGTAAACTGTCTAGCAAAACAGCTAACGGACATACTGCTCCACCAAGTGAGTGACCACATAACACAAGGTTCCGTTTTTTCTTTTGAGCAAGCCTGTACAACTCCAACGCAGGTATCCCTTTAGCACGAGCCAAGAACCCCTAAAGGTAACATTTTGAAAAGATAGCATGTTAGAAAATCATATTGGCGCATTACAAAAGAGCGCGTGATTTCGTGCGTGGGACTACAATCATACCCGATGTGCGGCAGGTTTAGCTTTATTTGCTTTTGATTCAAGAGGATTCCACAAATTTTCTCCATTTCCCTTTCCTTTTTCAGGTGGATTACATTTAGTAGTTTCAGTCCCATTAGTATCCTCCACTACATCCTCATGAAATATAGCACCTTGAAATATGTTTGCATCCGCCATCACATCCCTTCGCAAAATAACAAACAAACAAATAAACAATAAATATCGACGTAACGAATAGAATTCTGGATGAATTAATCGAATTCAAATGGTTCTTACTTGTACTGCTTGGTTCCAATGAAAGAAGCAAACAATGTATCACCGGATTCCGCCAACAAATAACTGCATACACCCAAACGCAAAACAGCTAAAACAATCGACCCCAAGAAGCAAACTTTCAAATCAAACAATCCAAGCAACGAAAAAAATCAAACACCTGTGAGGAACGTGATCCGAAGAAGGTTGAACACGCTCGAGAGAAACAATTTGTCCTCCGAAGTCGGACTTAAACTTATTCACAGCCCAAACCAAGTCCGAAGCAGGTCTCTATCCGAAGCATTTCATCACAACATTAAGATTGCACACAAGGTGTTTGAATCTATGATCAAATGCGAGAGAGAGAGAGAGAGAGAAAGAGAGAGAGATTGAAAGATTTTCACATTTTTTACTGACCTTGTAAACGCACTCGGAGAGAACCATGCAGCTGAGGATGTCCTGGAGGTCGGAGACGGAGTCGGCCTTGACGGCGGCACAGAGATCGTGGAGCTGCTTGCGGCGGCGCTCGTACTCCTGGTGGATCCTGCGGCGGCGCTCGCGGTCGCCCTCCTTGCCGAGCCAGGGCCACTTCATCCTCCACTGCAGAGGGCCCCAGGAGACCTTGAGGAGCTTGGCTCGCTGCTCCTTGATCCATGCCTCCACTTTGCTTTGTATCGACTCCATTGGCGATTTGCTAATTTGTTCGTTCGGGATAAACGCCGACGAAGATCACGAAGCGCGGCGACAGGGATTGTTCCTGTTCGCCTGTCTGAGTTTTATTTTTTAATTTTTTTTAATTTAATTTTAATTACCAAAATTAGAGATTGAGAAAAAAGAGAGAGAATCGTGTGCGGCTTGTGAAGGCATATGCCAGGGAATCGGATACATCGAATTGGTAACTTGGCATCATTGCTTTGCTCGTTATAAATATCTCCTCATTCTTATTAATGTGAATCCAACTAAAAACATTTTTCAACTAAATGAAAGGCTGAATATTGTCGTACCAATTAATCACGAACAAGCTTTTACATACTCAATTTTGAGTCATCAAACCACCAAAATTTTATTTTAAATAGTTAAATCTAGAAAAACACATCTTCGACAGATTTTGTAGAAGACTATTATAGTCAAATGAATAGTCACTCTTTACTTTATAGATCAACTGTTCGTCTGTTGAATATTAAAAAAAAATAACAGTGGATCCTTGAACAAGGAGAAAAGAAACAGAATGTTGTTTTAGAAAATAACAGTGAACCCTTGAACAAGGAGAAAAGAAAGAGAATGTTGTTTCAGAAAATGAGTGGGTTGAATTTGGATTGTTAATAATAGAGTATTCAGAAATTGTTAAATTACAATGTCCATTTGGAGATTAAAAAGTGAAACTGAGTAACTAAAGGGAACTGTTATTAACACTCCAAAAATCTCAATCTACACACCTCACGAATATATTTTTCTTTCTAATTATAGAAAATTTGAAGTGCACAATGATATTTTTGAAGCACCGATAACAATTCTCAACTAAAACTGTTCACGTTTACCAAAAATTTAACCATTGACATATAACTTTCATAAAAGAGTTTGTTTTATTATTTAAACATAGAAGTGTGTTCTTTTTTAAAAAAAAAAAATTGACTTTACATACCTAAGTTTGACGGACTTTACTTATAACTTTCGTAATATTGTTCATTGTTTCATTCTTTCCAACAAAAGAACTTCTACTTTAATAGTTTAAAATGGGCCTGCAGGTTTATTCCATATTAAACTGGGCACGGATAAATAGGCCTGTATTTTGGGCCTACAATTCACCATCTCATTCTCCTTTTGGGCCTAAAATTCACCATCTCATTCTCCTTTGGATCTCATTTTGGACCTCGAAAGTACACAATCAAAACATTTAACGGTAGTATCAATATCGCAGATGCTTTCCGGCGACAACAGAAAGCGAGCATGCTTATGCATTCTGACGACGGTTTGATCTCCAATCCTTCAATCACTCTCGTCTCAAACAACTAATAATTTTTAACCTACTGACGCTATTGTTTGTAATAAAAAAATAACAAAATAAAAAAAACACTAAAATATCAATATTGATGTATTAACAAATACTTTCAGCGAGAATGACGCTTTATTGGTTTTCTTCTTCACTTTTAAGGAAATCTTAAGTTCGAATCTTGTTGATAACGAATTCGATACCAAATTCTTATAGCATATCCATTCTGTGACTTAGCACAATTCCTTCACTGTAAATATATCGTTGTAAACTTATTAAAGTGTTATTCAACTTGTGAAGTATATTGGACCAGCTAATACATAGACATGATATTAGGTGGATTTAATCAACCAAGTTTGTAATAATAGTAATTTACACCTCTTACGCATTGCTCGAAATGTCAGGTGCGAGTGTTCTCCAGCCCACTCCAATTTTAGCGATTGCATCCGTTTAAAATAAACCCAATAGTTTCTCTAATTGAAAGTGATTGCATATCACATATTTGAATTATGCCAGTTAACTAGGACAATGTATCTGCTCTCTTACACTCAAGTTCGTATCCTCATCCACATAAACGCTTTGTATGTCTTTGTATGGGTTCTCTTTGCCAGCCGTGAAGTTAAGGGCCAAGGTTGTTTGTACATAGGAAAGATGTGCCAAAATGCATGCGCTAGCTTGTGGCATAGGTTGAAAGATATGTATGCACTCTATACCATTTAGTGGCACTAGCACACCTACAAGTCCTATTCTCAGAAAGCCCCACTAAACAATTTGTGAAGGGACCATTGTAACCAAAAGAGATTTTCACAAACCTCATCTTAAAGAGATTTTCACGATTGCTCAGTTTGAAGAGAATCTACCTTACAGTTAGAGAATATACCTTACAGTTAGAGAATATATTATGCGACGAAAGATATTTTTTTCAATGATTTACGGCCTGTGATAAATACAATTCTAAATAATAAACATAATAATAACACTTTATCTTAACAAAAACATAACTCACTCCGCTAATTACACACAACAATCATATACTCGATGACACATAAAATTTTCTCGTCCGCTCAAGTAATATCATTTAACTCGTTTCAATAGTTGTTTAGTTTTTGTCTTTATTTTAATTTTTAATTTTTCTATTTATAATCAGCAATGCATCACTATGACATGGCCAAGCAGAATTGACCCCTTTTCCATAATTGCTAGATTTGAATATTAGGTGGTCGGCAGTCCAGGAGAAATTTTTCCAAGTGCTGGTGTTCACTCACCCATTAGCATTTAGTTTTATTTATTTATTGAAATATAAAATTAGGGGAGTGAGGTGGGATGTGGCGTACTTCGGTTGGGTAATTCGCTTATATATATTGACTTGGATTCCATGATTATTGACCTTTAGATAATAAAATCTTGTGTAATCGAATTTTATATAATAATTTCGGCAAAAGAATTTTATATAATCTTTTGCATGCTGATAATAATATAATTAAATTAGTTGTCAAATGATTTTTTTTTTAACAAACGATATTATCTACACTAAGGAGGAGGGTGAACTTAGTCTCACAATGGGCTAGCAATAATGTGATTTAAATCAATTGTTCATTAAATATTATTTTCTCTATTCTTATTGTAAATTCTATAGAAACCAATATTATTATGTTAATTCAGCTGCTTTAATTGGTTTATGAGGGGCTTCTTCTAGCATGATCTAAGTTTATTCATTTACTTCAAATATTTTTTGTCAATTTACGTATATAAATACATTTAAAACGTGTAAGTCGTGCGTAACACTCCGTAGATCTAAGATTATTCATTTACTTCAAATATTTTTTTGTCAATTTACGTATATAAATATATTTAAAACGTGTAAGTCGTGCGTAACACTCCGTAATTCAAAAAATATATCCTGCACGCGCGTGCATGAAGGCTAGTACTAATTTACACAAAGCTAGCTGAGGAAGAGTTTGAACCCTAGCAACCTCACATTATGACCATTAGGTCATTAGAAATGTATGTAAACCCTAGCATTCTCACATTACGACCATGTAATGTGTAAACATTTCATCCAACATGTGATAATTGGTTATGTTCTTTTTTTCACTTCTCACGCGAATGTCTAGCTACTTCTAGTTATCTTTATTTATCGATCATTTTCTTTAACCGATTGACTAAAGAAAATAAGTATTATTAGTTCGTTTGAAAAAACATATACCTTAGCATATCCTCACATTGTGACTCTGGTATGTAGACTTTCGGGTCGAACGTGTGGTAATTGGCCCTGTTCCTTTCTCGCTCGTCAAGCGATTGCCTCGTTCTGATTATTTATGTGTGACACATTTACCGTTCACTTTCAGATTCAATTGACCCTTTTCGTTTGCTAAATGTCGTTATCTTATTTCTTCAAAAGAGTAAAGCTAGTACGAGCCACAAAAATTGAAAATATAGGAAAAATCTAAACCTAAAGATCACCACGTATTAATATAACAGTATAAACTAAATCGAGCAGCATCTCTCTACTCACAAACTACCGATTTTAATTAATGTTCTGTTCTCATATTTATCCAGAAAAAAATACAGATAAGAAGCAGATTTCAATCAAAGTGGGATTCATAATATCATGGAATATAATAACAAATATTCTTCCACCTAAATAAGTGCGAAAGGCCTGAAACCTCCGTCTCTTCTTCGATCGATACAATCAACCTCAATGATTTCAATCACGTTAATATTAAGCACGAGAAGAGTAAAAAGAGTAAAAAAATAAAACTAAGCTTACCAAATTTAGAAATTCAGCGAGAGCTCCACCAACCGTTGCGAGAGCTCTACCAACCGAAAACAAAACGGAAAACAAGCCCATGTTTCCTCCACACCTAGGCCTCAAAGCCCCACAGGTGGTATTGGTAGTGGAGTTAGTGGTGGCATTAGCTACCAAGTTCAAGAGGCCATAGGACCTGAGATTGGCGGGGGCAAAGTCATGCTTTTCAGGGAAACCAGTGGTGGTGTTGACTCCGGGGCCCACCTGCCAGACCTGGTTGACGGACTCCTTGTTTTCTGGGACCTTGACGGTGGCGAAGATCATGTAGGTGCTGTTGGAGAACTCGGCGCTGATGTCCCAGACGTCGAACGAGAGATTTCCTGGAATGATGGAGCTGTAGGAGCTGATGTTGTAGGTTTTGACGACCGGGGTGCCGTCGGTCGTTAGGTGGGCCAGTAGGGCCTGAGACCCGGCCATTTTTTCGGCTGTGGGGTTGATGGCCCAAGCGACCCAGCCGCCGGTCTTGGCGGGGGCGGCGACGAAGGCAATGGAGAGGGAGGAGTTGGAGCGGTTGTACGTCCAGTGGAGGTAGGAGTTGAGGGCGGGGAGGTCGTTGCAGTTGGAGTAGACCTTGTTGTTTTTGAATGTCGGTGAGGTGCAGGTGGCTGCTTGTGCGGCGGGTGAGATTAGCAGAGCCAATAGGAGGGAAATGCATGAGATTTGGAGGAGGAGAGAGAGAGGGAGAGAGGAAGCCATTGAAGGAGTGCGGCGAGATAAGAACTCTGTGGAAAGAAAGAAAAAGGGGGCCACAGAGAGAGAGAGAGAGAGAGTGTTCTATGCCGAATACAAAGCTTGTGGGGCTTTATATAGGGCTGGGCACGGGCCGGGCCGGGCCCAATTTTGAAGGGACCGGACCGGACCTAAGTTCAAAGGGAACGGGGCGGGCCGGACCGGGGATTACATTTTTTAATATAAGAACCGGACCTTACCCGGCCCGGTTGAAACGGGCCGGTTCGGGCCGGGTCCACGGGTCCCTTTTTTCTTTTTTTTTTTCTTTTTTTTTGTTGTTTGAAAGAAAAAAAAAATTGTACAGAACTACAGATTCACCAACACCAGGTGGTAAAGTCAGGTGGTAAAGTCAGATCACGATCACGATCAGTAAGATATCCAACTTTAAGATATGGTAAAGGAAGCTGTGAAGATTAGAAATTATCATGTCAGCAAACCAAAAATATAATCTCTCAACCAACGAGATTAAGCAGACATCAAGGTATGACCACTGAAAGAATCAGGAAAATTAAGTCTCTCTCACTGAAGGGATATCCTTTTCTCCATATAAATATCAAATCAAATTGGTTGAGAAAGAAAACTATGGGAACCTTACATTGTAATTTGGTTTCAAAGCATGAGCAGCTGCAATGTAGATAGCCGATTGACTATACAACTCATTAGGTGAAACTTCTTTGGGGTGTCCAGATCCCCCAGTTCTTAGTGTGTCCTCAGTAGGCCTGGCAATTTCTGACACGACCCGATAACCCGACACGACACGACACGAAATTAACAGGTGTTTGGGTCGACACGATAACGAATCGGGTCTTATCGGGTAACCCGATAAGCACCTGTTAAGATAACGGGTTGGGTCGGGTATACACGTGGGTAAACACGATACACGATAAGCAGAATATTATTTTTATAATTTTATAACCCTAAAAAAATACTGTAATAATTATATACATTAATTTTACAATTTTATACCCCTAAAAATTATAATAAATAAATATATATATATATATATATATTAAATTAACTATAAAATTTATAATAATTATAATTATTATATATACTATAATAATTATACCCCCAAAATATTAAGTCTATCTATACTAATTATATATATATATATATATATATATATTAAATTTTATAAAAACTATAATGCATATTAATTAATAATTTAATATGCATGAATCATGATCATGCATTTGCCAACTTGCCGCCTTTTTGAAAAAAAAAATGGAGGGAAAATGAAAATGTTAAGAAAAGTTGAAAATAAAACAAAAAAATGAGGGAATTAGGGAAAGATGTTGGAGGGAAAAGTGAAAATGATAAGAAAAAGTTGAAAAGGAAACAAAAAAAAGAGGGAAAAATGAAAATTAATAGAAGTGGTGAGAAATTTTTTTTTTTTTTAAGTTATTAACTTTTTATCACACACATGACTGTCATGACATATCTCACTATTTTTATAATGATACGTGATGTATGTACTATTCCGTGTACCAGTCAATTATAATTTATACGTACAAAATAAATAGATTTAAATCTACTTAATAAATATATATATATACACACACACACACGGAACTTGATTGATGGCATACGAATTCTCCAAAACTAATTTCAACGATCCCAACCGTCAAACTTGTTTGTATATGCTTTGAGATCACATCAACAAAAAATCATAAAAAATAAACATTCAGAGATCAAGTAACGGGACAAAGCTTTTCAACGGTTATAAACGAAAAATCACGATTTAACGGTTATTTTAACTCTGATTTTGATGATTTTTTATAACTACACTCATTGACCCTATATGAATACAATGAATGAATTCGATCTTCAATTTAAAATATTTACACAAGTGGATACCACAAAATCTTTTGTTATACTTAATGAAAGTATAAATAAACTCTAAGTGTTAGTCAATCTATCGTTTTACGAATTCTCCAAAACTAATTTCAACGATCCAAACCGTCAAAATTGTTTGTATATGCTTGGAGATCACATCAGCAAAAAATCACAAAAAAAAAACATTCAGAGATCAAGTAACGGGACAAAGCTTTTCAACGGTTATAAACGAAAAATCACGATTTAACGGTTATTTTAACTCCGATTTTGATGATTTTTTATAACTACACTCCTTGACCCTATATGAATATAATGAATAAATTCGATCTTCAATTTAAAATATTTACACAAGTAGATACCACAAAATCTTATGTTATACTTAATAAAAGTATAAATAAACTCTAAGTGTTAGTCAATCTATCGTTTTACGAATTCTCCAAAACTAATTTCAACGATCCAAACTGTCAAAATTGTTTGTATATGCTTGGAGATCACATCAGCAAAAAATCACAAAAAAAAAAACATTCAAAGATCAAATAACGGGACAAAGCTTTTCAACGGTTATAAACGAAAAATCACGATTTAACGGTTATTTTAACTCCGATTTTGATGATTTTTTATAACTACACTCCTTGACCCTATATGAATACAATGAATGAATTCGATCTTCAATTTAAAATATTTACACAAGTGGATACCACAAAATCTTATGTTATACTTAATGAAAGTATAAATAAACTCTAAGTGTTAGTCAATCTATCGTTTTACGAATTCTCCAAAACTAATTTCAAAGATCCAAACCGTCAAAATTGTTTGTATATGCTTGGAGATCACATCAGCAAAAAATCACAAAAAAAAAACATTCAGAGATCAAGTAACGGGACAAAGGTTTTCAACGGTTATAAACGAAAAATCACGATTTAACGGTTATTTTAACTCCGATTTTGATGATTTTTTATAACTACACTCCTTGACCCTATATGAATACAATGAATGAATTCGATCTTCAATTTAAAATATTTACACAAGTGGATACCACAAAATCTTATGTTATACTTAATGAAAGTATAAATAAACTCTAAGTGTTAGTCAATCTATCGTTTTACGAATTCTCCAAAATTAATTTCAACGATCCAAACCGTCAAAATTGTTTGTATATGCTTGGAGATCACATCAGCAAAAAATCACAAAAAAAAAAAACATTCAGAGATCAAGTAACGGGACAAAGGTTTTCAACGGTTATAATCGAAAAATCACGATTTAACGGTTATTTTAACTCCGATTTTGATGATTTTTTATAACTACACTCCTTGACCCTATATGAATACAATGAATGAATTCGATCTTCAATTTAAAATATTTACACAAGTGGATACCACAAAATCTTATGTTATACTTAATGAAAGTATAAATAAACTCTAAGTGTTAGTCAATCTATCGTTTTACGAATTCTCCAAAACTAATTTCAACGATCCAAACCGTCAAAATTGTTTGTATATGCTTGGAGATCACATCAGCAAAAAATCACAAAAAAAAAACATTCAGAGATCAAGTAACGGGACAAAGCTTTTCGACGGTTATAAACGAAAAATCAAGATTTAACGGTTATTTTAACTCTGATTTTGATGAATTTTAACAGCTACACTCCTTGACCCTATATGAATACAAAGAATGAATTTGATCTTCAATTTAAAATATTTACACTAGTGGAATTTATATACTTAATAAAAGTATGAATCAACTATAATATTAATAATTATATACATTTAATATTTGTAATAGATTAGTAGTGTATGTATTATTTTTTTTATTAGGCTTTCATTTTCGAGTGTAGATATAGTACTTGAACGAGAAATGTTTTAATGTTTTCAAGTAATATTTATGTCGCAATGTGTGGTATGTGCAAATTGTAAAAAAATATATATTTTTCTTAACGGGTCATAACGAGTCGGGTCACTTTACCCGTTGGGTAAAGTGACACGACCTGTTAAGGACCCGTTAAGATAACGGGTGTGACACGACACGACCCGTTAAGATAACAGGTGTTACACGAAAACGACACGAACACGACAGACACGACCCGTTTGCCAGGCCTAGTCCTCAGCCAATCCGTACTGCAAGTAAGAAAAAGACCAAGGTTTGGTAATTCAAGTTACGGGGGATTATTAGATAAGAGAACCAGTGGTTTCTTGTTATCCACTATAGAGGAAACTGAGAGTCCATTTAAATTATGAATGGAGTATCACATTATCCTAAAATTATTAAGATAAGTAACAAACTAACCAATACGGTTCCAAGATTGTAAATTGCTCGATGGAAATCAAACTGCAACTGAATAGCTGCGCGGAACTGCACCAGAAGAAAATGACATGAGTCATGACAGTATAAATGAGAAACAAACACTTCAAAGATGAAAATAATATTCTGGTTTCCCATCCACATTTACTTGAAAGGTAACCCTCTACTTGAAACAAAAAATTACAAATACGAGGAGAAATACTATAGCTGCTGATGCAGATCCATGAATCACATCCTCCTGCCTAGACCGACAACTTACCAGAGACCAAAAATTATGTTACAGATTGACCAGTTTGCACAACATAATCAATAAGCAAAAACTAATCCCATATTCAAAATCAACAACGTGGTTCAAAATCCACGATTTCCTAAATCACGCTTCACCAAAATCAATCATCAAAAGTGATTAACTCGTAACTATACATCAAGAGAACATATATACATATGTCTGTGTGTGTGTGTGTATATAATGTATGTATATATAACTTTTGTTTTTACCTGTACATGAAAATGTCCAGTCCATGAAGCTGCTTCTTGCAAAGATAACAACAACTGAGAAAATCGGAAGCCCAAAACTCTCTTCCCACTTCACCAATACTCCATGGAGAAGTAGAGAACACCCCAGGGGCCACCACCATACCAGCATTAGGATCATCCACAACCCAACTCAGCTTATCATCGAAATAAACCCGCTTCGATGTCAAATTGTTTCCGAAATGCGAAATCACACACGTATAGCTCTTAGACAATTCATCCACCACAGCCCCAGCCCTCTCCTCGCAAAACCCACCTCTGAAATTAGCTGCAGAGACTATGGGGATTGGGCTCGACCTTGGTGACTCTCACATCAGAGACGGACTTCAGAGTTCAGAGTTCAGAGACGGAGAGGTCGAGGTCAGAGACGGAGAGGTCGAGGTCGATCGAGAGACTGCAAAGACTCTCACATCTCACTGAATCAATTAGGGTAAAACCAACGGTCATGATTGGAAGGTATGTTTATTTTCAATCTGGGCCGTCCATTTCAATTACAAACGGGCCGGTTCGGGGCCCCGTTTTTCTATAAATCTGGAACCGGCCCGACCCTAGAATGCCATTACCTAGGCCCGCCCCGCCCCGTTTCCCCTATTTAAAAACCGGACCCGCCCCGTACCCGCCCCGACCCGCCTATACCCGCCCCTACCCGCGGGCCCAGGACCCGTTTGCCCAACCCTATTATAAATATCTCCTCATTCTTATTAATGTGAATCCAACTAAAAACATTTTTCAACTAAATGAAAGGCTGAATATTGTCGTACCAATTAATCACGAACAAGCTTTTACATACTCAATTTTGAGTCATCAAACCACCAAAATTTTATTTTAAATAGTTAAATCTAGAAAAACACATATTCGACAGATTTTGTAGAAGACTATTATAGTCAAATGAATAGTCACTTTTTAATTTACATATCAACTGTTCGTCTGTTGAATATTAAAAAAAATAACAGTGGATCCTTGAACAAGGAGAAAGGAAAGAGAATGTTGTTTTAGAAAATAACAGTGAACCCTTGAACAAGGAGAAAAGAAAGAGAATGTTGTTTCAGAAAATGAGTGGGTTGAATTTGGATTGTTAATAACAGAGTATTCAGAAATTGTTAAATTACAATGCTCGTTTGGAGATTAAAAAGTGAAACTGAGTAACTAAAGGGAATTGTTATTAACACTCTAATAATCTCAATCTACACACCTCACAAATATATTTTTCTTTATAATTATAAAAAATTTGAAGTGCACAATGAGATTTTTGAAATGCCGACAACAATTCCCAACTAAAACTGTTCACGTTTACCAAAAATTTAACCATTGACATATAACTTTCATAAAAGAGTTTGTTTTATTATTTAAACATAGAAGTGTGTTCTTTTGGAAGAAAAATGACTTTACATACCTAAGTTTGACGCACTTGTTCATTGTTTCATTCTTTCCAACAAAAGAACTTCTACTTTATTAGTTTAAAATGGGCCTGCAGGTTTATTCCATATTAAACTGGGCACGGATAAACAGGTCTGTCTTTTGGGCCTACAATTCACCATCTCATTCTCCTTTTGGGCCTAAAATTCACCATCTCATTTTCCTTTGGATCTCATTTTGGACCTCGAAAGTACACGATCAAAACATTTAACGATAGTATCAATATCGCAGATGCTTTACGGCAATAACAAAAAGCAAGCATGCTTATGCACTCTGGTGAAGGTTTGATCCCCACCGATCACCCTCCAATCACCCTCTTCTCAAACAACTAACAATTTAACTCACTGACGCTATTGTTTGTAATAAACAAATAAAAATAAAACACTAAAATATCAATATTGATGTATTAACAAATACTTTCAACAAGAATGACGCTTTATTGGTTTTCTTCTCCACTTTTAAGGAAATCTTAAGTTCGACTCTTATTGATAACGAATTCGATACCAAATTCTTATAGCATATCCATTATGTGACTTAGCACAATTCCTTCACTGTAAATATATCATTGTAAACTTGTTAAAGTGTTATTCAACTTGTGAAGTATATTGGACCAGCTAATACATAGACATGATATTAGGTGGATTTAATCAACCAAGTTTGTAATAATAGTAATTTACACCTGTTACGCATTGCTCAAAATGTCAGGTGCGAGTGTTCTCCAGCCCACTCCAAATTAGAATTCTTTTTTATCAAATAGCCAAAGCTCTATCTCACTCTGCTCCTAAACAAGATGGCTCCGTCTATCCCAATTTTAGCGACTGCGTCCGTTTAAAATAAACCCAATAGTTTCTCTAATTGAAAGTGATTGCATATCACAGATTTGAATTATGTCAGTTAATTAGGACAATGTATCTGCTCTCTTACACTCAAGTTCGTATCCTCATCCACATAAACGCTTTGTATGTCTTTGTATGGGTTCTCTTTGCCAGCCGTGAAGTTAAGGGCCAAGGTTGTTTGTACATAGGAAAGATGTGCCAAAATGCATGCGCTAGCTTGTGGCATGGGTTGAAAGATATGTATGCACTCTATACCATTTAGTGGCACTAGCACACCTACAAGTCCTATTCTTAGAAAGCCCCACCAAACAATTTGTGAAGGGACCATTGTAACCAAAAGAGATTTTCGCAAACCTCATCTTAAAGACATTTTCACGATTGCTCAGTTTGAAGAGAATCTACCTTACAGTTAGAGAATTTATTATGGGACGAAAGATATTTTTTTTCAATCATTTACGGCCTGTGATAAATACAATTCTAAATAATAAACATAATAATAACACTTTATCTTAACAAAAACATAACTCACTCCGCTAATTACACACAACAATCATATACTCGAAGGCACAAAATTTTCTCGTCCGCTCAAGTAATATCATTTAACTCGTTTCAATAGTTGTTTAGTTTTTGTCTTTATTTTAATTTTTAATTTTTTTCTATTTATAATCAGCAATGCGTCACTATGACATGGCCAAGCAGAATTGACCACTTTTCATAATTGCTAGATTTGAATATTAAGTGGTCGGCAGTCCAGATGACGAAGGTGACTGATATTTAAATCGCCAGATAGTTTCGAATTTTCTTGGTTTAAATGAGCATTTGGAATTATATGATAAAATCTCAGTGAAAAGCGAAACATGTCAATCACATTATTATTAATTTATTATGAAATTAATTTTATTTTTTCTTTTTTAATATAAATAATACTGTTTGTTTTTTTTTTTAAGTTATATATATATATATATATGTATATATGTATGTATATAACAAGGGATGTGATATCCATACATTTCATTTTATTTTTCACACATCTCTTGATAATTTCTATCCGTTGATATTTTTCAATTCATCCAATCAGACGATCGAAAATAAAAAAGATGTATAAGAAGTAAAATGAGGTGTGTAGATATCACATTTCCATAACAAAATGTTATTGGCGTTTCAAAACAAGTTGCATGCATTTCTTTATGTGCCTAATAAAATTCTCGTGTTCTTATAAAATGGAGAGGGCCGGATCCCTTTCACCAAATCTTCCCTCTCAAGCAATTTAGGTTCTTCAAATTTGACAAAACAGCTAAAGTTATTATAACTTTTAAAGTGAGCTCATGTTTATAGCTGTTGGATTAAATTTCAAATGTCCGGATTAGTTGATGAGGAGGATTTGGTGGAAGGGATTCGGTGAGGATCCATTTCCTTATAAAATGAATGTTTGATCATTTTTGTTTGGGTGTTAATATATTGTAGCAATGGTCCATCAACTAAAAATCTATTACCATTGATTCCTCATCTCATCAAAATGTGTAGATATGGTTCTTTTCGTCAACTTCGTCAGAATTTTGTTAGAATAAGAATAAGTTATGTTAGAATGACTATTGCTACAACGATGTATATCACTCGATAGTATAATTTTAATACAAAATTTAACAGTTACCTACCAAAATTCATTAATTGGTTATAAATAAGATTTAAATACTAATTTTTTGAAGGATTTTTATCACAAATGGTCTATGAGATTGACCAAACTCATCATTTTAGTCCCTCACCTTCAAAATCAATCAATGTCGTACCTGACATTCACTACCTTACATCAATTTGGTCATTTTGTTAAGATTCCGTCAACTATTTTGTTAGTTTGTATGTAGGATCCACAAATCCAATCAAATTGTGACACGTGGATTACACAAGATAAGGGTTTTTATCGCCAATGATCCCTGACATTAATCCAACTCCTCATTTTGGTCCCTAAGTTTCAAAAATCGATAAATTTGGTTCCTGACATTCACTACCGCGCATCAATTTATTCTCTCCGTTAATATGGTCCCACTAATCCAATTATATAGCTCAACATGGATTAACTATAAGAAACTATTTCTTCAAGAGTGAACCAAAACAAGAGTATTCCACGTTGACATTTTTCTCGCATCCCACAACCCCAATTGGAAAAAAATTCAATCTAAATTCGATAAAATCAAATCCAAATTCAATTCAAATTTGTTAGGATTTAGGATTATAACCAACTAGAAAGAAAGAGGAGTGAGTTCAGGAGGCCAAGTACTTTAGTGGTGTCATGGTGCTTTTCTTTTCCTTTTGAGCATACCCTGATGAAGACGACGATGACTTTTTTTTCCTTTAGTTTTGGTTTTTAGTATCTTATTTTACTTTTAGTTTTAAATCTTAAAAAAAAATAGTTTCTTATAGTTAATCCATGTGATGACATATGATTTGATTAGTGGAAGAAAAAATATTGACGAAACTTTAACATAATGATTAAATTGATGTGCGGTATTGAAAGTCAAAGACCAGATTTATCGATTTTTGAAACCGAAGGACCAAAATGAGGAGTTGGATCAATGTCAGGGACCATTTGCGATAAAAACTTTTATTTTGTGTAATGTACGTGTCATAATTTCATTGGATTTGTGAGTCCCACATACAAATTAACAGAATAGTTGACGGAATCTTAACAGAATGACCAAATTGATGTGCGGTAGTAAATGTCAGGGATGACATTGATTGATTTTGAAAATAAAGAACCAAAATGATGAGTTTGATCAATCTTAAAAACCATTTGTGATTAAAAAAAAATTTGGAATTACTCAATGTTACGTACTATTTGATAATTGTTTATCTAAGGCTGGTGGTTTCGCAATATCCTTTTCTTGTACACCTGCTCACTGACTCTGTGTAAAGACTTTGAGACGTGTCATGTGTGGGTCGCTGGCATCATCAAAGATTGCTTTTGAGAAAAAGCTCAAAAGCAGGAAAAGCACTTTGCTTTATCTACTACTAGCCAGAGGCCCGGCGTGCTGGAAGTAGTAGCTACATTTCTTCTTTCTTTTTTATATATATTTTTTAGATAGATAATTACTGGCAAGTTATGAATATATATATTTTTTGGATTTGAAGAATTTATGAAAAATTTTACTTTATTTATTGTCACGATCAAACAAACTTATTAATTTTGAAAATTAAATTTAAGATCTCTCATATTTTTTTTTTTTTTTTTATCAAGAAGCCGCACCTAGCTTCATAAAGATAAATCCTATTCGTACCTACCTTTCACCTTGCGTGTGAATCTTGAATGTTAACTGCCTGTCTAAAACCACAATGATAGTCCTTTTTATTATATAATATTGTGAAAATATATTAAACCTTTTAGTTTGTAGTTCTTTGGCGTTTATATTCAAGGGACAATAAAAATGAAAATGGGGTTTACTACACATGCATTTTTTGAGGTTTCTCAAGTTTTCATAAAGTCTTCTCATGTTTTAAAAGTAACACAAACATTCTTTTTGACGTTTCAAAATCATTTCACAACTCCCCTTCATGACCCAAAAATTAAAAAAAAAAAAAAAAAAAATCTACGTGAGATAAGTGGTGAAAATGCCTAAAAAACCTTTATGGTTGTAAAAAGAGTGTTTGGCTACAAGTTTTAGTTAGCCCTATGCCTTTCAATTCGCCCATCTTCTACGTTGGAGTCTATCGAATTTAAAAGAAAAGATGGGTGAACTGGGTCTTTGGTTACAGTTGGGATGTCCTATTTCCAATAGGGATCGCTATCTGGTTACTTTTGTCACATTAAAATTATATATCTCTAATGTCAACATAAAATTACCGAAACCCTAGAAGGGGGAGGGGAGAGGGAGGGGTAAATGATTTTGAAACATCAAAGGATGTTTTTGTTACTTTCGCAAACTAAGAGATTTTTGTGAAAACTCAAAAATTCCAAAAAAGTGTTGTGTAATTAAATTAACCAGATAAACGTATGAATGTACACAACTACTAAAACTTTTCAGAGAAAAGAAAAAAAAAAAACTTAATTTGTAAAGACACAACAAAAGCCCCAAGAAACTTCCACTAGTAGCCTTTAATAAACCCTTTTTTAAGCTCCTCTTCAATTCTCTTAATAATGCATTTTTGTTGCGATCATATTTAGAATAGGAATGTGATTGTATAAATTCTAGTGTATCTAGGAATATCTTAGAATATTCTCCTTAGTAGATATTATCCTATTATAGTTGTAATTCTATTAGAGTAAGAATTTAACATATCATACTACTATAAATAAAGGCACAATAGAGTGATACAATACACACATCACAATTAAATCTCTTCTCTCTCTTGTTGTCGCCGTCCTCTCTCCTTCTTTAGTCTTAAATACAGTTCAATCAAATAATCCTACAACTCTTTTGAATTTATCTCATCTCCTTCCTAAGATAAATTCCACGTATCTTTCACCTTGCTTAAACTTATGATAGTATACAATTGATTAATTTTAAAACTTTCTCCGACACAGCTTAAATATGTATAAACCCGTAGAAACTCGAAAAATACCTTTCCACTAATCACTTTAATAAAACATATTTTTAATCCACTTTTTAATTCTCATAATAATGTCTAGTTAGTGAGGAGACAACCGTCCCTGCAAAAGGTTGGCATCTCATCTCCTTCCAAGTAGTGAGGGAGAGATAAAGAACCCATGCATCACATGGGGATTAATCAAATACACAAAGTAAAAAACATGCATTAGAGAACAAATTAGCCTAGTTCTATCTGCACACATATTTTTACATTTCACATACATTCTGTTAATTTATGTCTTTCAATCATTTTTAATATATTTGATTCAACGATTGAAAATTATAATAAATGTGTGAAAAATATAAATGAGTGTTTGAATAACAGAGTCTACAAATTAAAGCAAAGGTTAATAATGGAGGTGATGAATCAGTAGGAACTAGTGGCTGTAATGCATTGGGGAGGGCGGCCTAGATAAAGTCAAGTATATAATTGATTCCCAATTGAAATTAGCTTTCGTTTGCTTTGGTGAATAATGCTTTGAGACTGACTTGATGATTTTAATCCTCAAGTATTAATTATTAAATAAAAAGATTAATCTAGCTAATCAGCTAGTCCCACATCTAATTGCTATCCGACAAGATTGAGAAATTTCCTACTAATAAATTGTCAATTTACATCACGTAAGTGTTCTTTCGGTTGTTTGTTTCCCATCTCAGATCTGATAAAGTACAATTATTAGCATGCACTCTAGAGACTAGAGTGATTAGTCATCTAAGCGTGATCAGCTATTACATTATGGAAGTCTTTATCAAGGAAGGTATAAGAATCCAAAACTGTGCTTACACGTCTAGCAACTTAGGTGATCAAAATTTTTAATATTAGTAACACTACGTGAAAATGACGGTCATACAAAAAAAACTTTTCAAGATGATTAGCTGCACTTGTTAAGTTCATATTTTTGAACGTTACCGGCTCAGTTAGGAATCTAGACGAGATGTGTAGAAGGTGAATGCAATTAGGGGTTATAGATGAATGAGAAAAGTAAGGAGTCTGAAGAGCACTAACATAGAGACAATAAATCAACAAACTGGGGAGGTCAACACTCTTAACACTCTGTATGTATATACTAACCATACAAGAAACCTAAATAAATCAGTACATTATACAAGCAAGAAGAGAAGAAAAGGATGTGAGGGCTGCTCTGATATTACAAAATTAGTATCTGGCGTGGGAGAATCTGCCGCACTTTGGTATGATTATACGTCAAGGAGCGCTGCGCGCGGCGTATCAGCCTTGTCCGTTGTTCAATCCATCATACGGCTTGGTGGACTTACTTGACTTTCTCTTCAAGACCACAATCCAAGTGATTGCTTCCAATAACAATGCAAGTGCACCCAACGCAATAATCACAATTATGTAAGTAGATCTCCAATGCTTAGCAGGATTTAGTATGTCTAAGCCCTTAAACACATTTATAATGCCGAGGACAAGAATCGTGTATCCAAGAGCGTGGTGGTAGATGTTCCAGTAGAACCTGAACTTGTGCTCCTTCTTCGGCCTCAAGAACAATGCGAATATCTGTAAGTCCAGAGAAGGAAATTCCAATTAGACGAAAACAGTCCAAAATTAAGTACCACAAACAAATTAATCAGCCTTGTTTCAACAAAATGCTGCCTTCAGCAGCTGTGAACACGGACTCATCTATGCGAAATTGAGTTAAGATTGCATCAGAAAACAGAGATGTTCTAAATCCAAATCTTCATAGTAGTTTACATACATAACATGGATTCATGGAAGGTAGGGGAATGCATAAAATTGAAAAATGCCAGTTACCCTTTATCACTTAGCACTTAAACGGCATTATAAATTTGTAAACTAAGTTGTATGAACCACATTAAGTTAGTGTAGGTAAAATTAGAATGGAATTTGCAGACATAGGCGCAACCTCATTGGCAAGAGTAGATGTACTCCCCTACATATCAGAGTTCCGATCCCCTTCTCGCAGTTTATATTAGTTTAGAGTACCATATCGCTTGTATCAGGAGAAAACAAAGAATGGAGTTTACCTGCAGAGTTGCTAAGGCAAACAGGGCAATTCCAATGTTGCGATGATTAGTGTAAACCACCCCCTTGGACTCACTTCCGAGCTTAATTCCGGTAGCCCAGCCGGCGACACCAATGGCATAACCAGATACCTGGCAAAATATATGAAGATAAAACCAAGCTGGATCCGCGGACGGAAAAGCCCTCAAATATCTTGCTATGATGATTCCAATTGGGAACATCAATCCCCAACTCACAGCATTCAAAATTCCATGTATCTGAATCACACAAAGACACAAAAAAGGATTTAACTTTATCAACTTTGATCAAAACCCATCTCAAATCTAGCTCAGATTTCTACAACTTGCCAAAATTAAAGCCAAATCTTCATTAGAGCACAATTTCCCTTTACTCAAAGTTTCAAGCTTTGTGCTCTCCAAATAAAGCAACTTTCTTTTCCTTCTAAAAATTTACAACTTATTTTTACCATTTGCGATTCAAATGGTTAAAAGAGTTTACTCTAGGCGTGAGCGATTAACAACGTTTATCAATATATACGGGTGGTTAAGAGTGTTTATCCTGCAAGTAAAATCCCCAGTCTAAATCCTCTTCTTATTATAGGTTGTATAAAAATAGTAACAAAAGAATCCCAAGACATTAAAATGGAAATTTAGAGAGACTCAACTCACATTTCTCTTCTTCATCTTGGACCCCCCGCTAACGGTGGTGGTGGTGGTGCCGCCGGTCAAGCTCAGTGTCCCTTTCGAGTTAAGATTCGGCGTCAGGAAGTCGTGTTTAACCGGAAACCCATCGGAAACAGAGGGCCCCACCTGCCAAACCTGGTTCACCGTCTCCTTCTCCACCTTCAACTTCGCAAACAGCCTAAAAACGCCGCCGGACGACTCGGCCGCAGTGTCCCACACGTCGAACGACAGCTTCGACTCGACAATATCCTTGTACGAGCTGATGTTGAAGGTTTTAACGGTCATGGAGCCGTCGGACTTCTGGTAGGCGAGGAGCGTCTGGGACCCAGCCATCCCGGTGGACGTCGGGTTGATGGCCCAGGCGATCCAGCCATCGGTTTTGGAGGGTGGCGAGATGAAGGCGATGGAGAGAGTGGAGTTGGCGGGGTCGTAGGTCCAGTGGAGGAAGGAGCTGAGGACAGGGAGGTCGGCGCATTTCGAGTAAAGCTTGTTGTTGGTGAAGGTTTGGGAGGTGCAGGCGAGGGAAAGCGCGGGTGAGATAAGACAAAGGAGGGTGAGCGGTAGAAATATTGAGAGAGAAGAGGAGGAGGAAGAAGAAGCCATGGATGAGTAAACTGCTAATGGTGGTTGATGAACAAAGGCTTACGACTAATTTTGGCGGAATTTATAGTTACAGTTAAGACAGTGAGAAATCTTCTATGAGGCTTTCGTAAAAATGAAAACAACCACTTGAAAGTCGACACGTGGGAAAAACTGAATAAATAGTTATTTAGAAAATTGGCCAAAATAATGGTATTTCAAATTTCAATATGTTGTATATATATGATTATTATATCATCACCCTTTATTCTCTATGCTGTCGATATTTAAATTTGGTTAGTCCAACAATTTATAATTTGATTTTGAATCATTTTAGCTAATTTTATTTATTATTTATTTGGATTTTCACCTTTTGTTCTTGGATTTAGTTCATGTATTTTCATTTAGCATCGTCAGTCTAATATGGCAAAATTTCGGCCACGTTGGCTTTTCGAATGAAAGCGTAATGAATAGGAAAATCAACTTAGCAGAATGGAGTAGCTCAAGTAAAGACATGACGAAATTATAAGGATGAAATCGAAATTCAAACAAATTTATCAGGATTATCAGTGAAATTTAACAAAAAATAAATAAGAAACATGCGTGCGATGCTTGAAAGTTGAAACAGAACTAATGTCCTTAAAAAAATAGAGAGGGGAATGAGATAGCCAAATAACAATTAACGTAAACTTGTATGAACCTAATTAATTAAATAAAGATCCAAGAATCCTGCTTTTCTTCTTCTCTTCCGTCTGTTTTTGTTTTAAATTGCTGAAATCAATGGATTCTGTTTTAGACGTTGCTTAAATTCAGTAAGAGAAATGTTCATGATATTTTCTCAAAAGTATGGCCTTTTATGAACTCTTTGTCACCTTATATTTTTGACATAATATTTTATAATGTTGATACGAAAATTATGTCAAAAAGGTAAGATAATGCAAAGTTCATAAAATCCTACTTTAAAAAAGCATCTTTAGAATAAACCCAAAAATGAAGATAACCAACTTTATGGAGTAAAGGAGAATGGATTGTAGCGTCAAGCAACTGCATCGTTCAATGCATTTTTGAACATTTTGTTTTATTATTAGAAAATAATCTGGTCGATTTAATTGGGAATTTTGGGATTATATGCCAACTACTCTAGCGATTTTTAGCCTACCAGATGTGACTGTGAGCTGATGCAAGGTTTAGGTCATGGTGATATCAATATTCCTCTATATTGTACATATTTTTAGGAAAATCCAAGTTGTATATAAGAAAATAAGATTGTGATATTTCTTTTTCTTTTTCCCATACAAATTGTTCTAGGAGTTGTGGTAAATAACAAATTAAAATTATTTGGCCATTAGATCGAGGGCATCAGGAACGTAGATGTTTTTCTTTCGAAGGTAAGAAAATTCGCTTCGAAGTAGACTTCTCAGAGACATTTTGCGCCGTAGCTCGCAGGGGGCATAGATTTTCAGAGTTGCACAATTTCATTGCCTTTGGCGCCACTGTGTGGAAGAGATGCACAAACTTGAATAACTATAAAAGAATAAACAATCGTAAGACCACCTTGTATTGCTGGGTTACCGGGCAAAGACTCTCTAACAGTCAAGTTAGTAAGCAATTTATGAGATTCAAACAGTACGCAAGAAAATAGAGTATGCGATAATTGCGTTAACCCTAGAAAGTGTATTAATGCTAGTCGAGAGAAAATCCTTTTAGAATATAAAATCCGCATTAAACCGAGATAATACTAAGGGATATCTGGGATTAAATATTGCATCCTCTTAAAAATGAGAAATTTTTAGTTATGACAGGAACACAAGTGGTACACCACGTATTTTAATAGAAGTGATTGGAAATTTTATTTTTTAAGTTATTAACTTTTAACACATATATCTCATCATTTGTATGGTAACACGTGGTATATCCTACCGTGCATTGATCACACTGAAAAATCTCTTCTTAAAAATGTGATTACGTGCACACCAATCCCTTGACAAGAAAAAATTAAGCAATTGAATGGTTTCAATTTTCTGGACAACAAACTGTTCAAGTCCAACGACCTACAAAAACGATAACTCTATAGCTACAAAAACGAAACCAGTAGAAAAAGAAATGAAGAAAGACGACGAACCTTGATGCCCGCAAGGTTGTTCCTGTGATTCGATGATCTAGACTTCATAATAATCTAAAAGTTAATTTTTAATTATTTGTAGGGTTTTTAAACCTCGTGCAAAATGCAAAGAAATTATATATTGGATGTTGGAATCCCGAAAATTAAATAAAAACTAAAAACTACTGATTAAAGCATATTAGGGAAGGGAAAGAAGAGAGCCACTTGAGGACTAGGTTGGGCACGGCCCGTCCTGAATTTTTTTAAAATTGGTTCACATGTGGTTATGGAGAGTACCAATTGGTAACTTGATCTTCCAACGATTATCACTGATCCTCTAACAATTGCATGTCATGATGTCCCAAATGGAAGAAATTTTTTATTGTGATTAGAACACGGGTCGTACACCATGTGTTTTTATGTAAGTGATGATAAATTTTTTTTTTTAAGTTCTTAACTTTTTAACATACATATGCCACAATTTATAGAGTAACACGTAATGTATCATTCCGTGTTCCGATCACATTGAAAAATCTCTTCCAGAGTGCCGTGCATCTTTCTTTCTCCTATCGTTATTCTGTTTAAAAAGTCTTGTTTGGTTTGGCCTGTAATTGTTGTTACCTATATCATTTATTGGATTCGTGGAGTTCGATATCCCAAATGGAACTCTCATTTAGCAATTAATATGGATGAACCAAATCACTCAAAGACCAGTCACTTCCACAATTTTGTTTAAACATGTTGGACATCAATCTTCCCTCCCTTCTCTGTATTTTCATCTAATTTTCATTCATCAGTAATTTTTAGGCTCATGAATCCAGAACTAAAATGGATATATATTATTCCAATGAGCAAAATCAAAATCAAAACATTTTTCTCTCGCTTCTAAGACCCACTACTAAGAGAGGGAAGATTAAGTTTACTTATTTGATTAGGTTTATTAATCTAATTAGGTTTACTTTTTTTCATTATGTTGCCATTTTGTTATTAATAAATGCCTACCGAGAAGAAGAAAGCATTGAAATTGATTGGGTTAAATTGAAGTTATTATAAACTGTGAGAATGTAAAGAATTCTTCATTTTACTCCGCGACCTTTATTTTTAAAAGAAAACTAATGAATAAGGTTTGAAAAGTTTTATTTTTAATAAAAAATCATGTTATAAGTTTTGTTTAATGATTAGTACAAGGCTCATATTAAAACAGTCCAACTAAAAATGGCATAACTATAATAAATTATGATTTATCAAATTTACCCTTAACTTTTTTAGGCTGAGTTCTAGATTTTCGTCGTTAATGGAGTTCATCGTTGTTTTGCAGTCCTTCTTCTTTTTCTTTGAAACAAAAATATAAATCCTCATGCTATTTAATTTATATTTTGTATTATTTCGTTGAAATGTAATCGTCGTTATTATTTAGAGATTCAAAGCAAAATAAGCATTATATTTCTTAAATATAATCAACTGATGCATGAAAGAAAAGAAACAGTCAAAGGTTAAAACATAGATAGTTTCTGGAATTTAAATCACTGTTTCTGGATTTTGGTTTTTTTTTTTTTTTTTCTTTAGAAACAGTGTTATGTTTTGGGTTCTCTAGAAACAGTTTTATGTTTTGGTTTTTTCGATACATTTTATAGAAAGAAAAATGATGAGACTAAGTGTGACAGCCCGTCCCGGACTTTTCGTACCATAGGGGTGAAATGACGATTTTGCCCCTATCATGGTTGTTTTGTAGTGTGGTTGTTTTTGGGTGTTGCTTGGCTGGTTTTGGACCACACACCCCCTCACCTTTTTCTCTGTCCTGCATCCCTGTCCCGAGCCCTTTCTCTCTCCCATTTCTATCCTTCTTGTACGGACACACCCAAAGACCATTGAAACCTTCACAGATCGAGGAAACAAATTACATATTCATGCTCGTGAGGTCCGTAGGAGTTCAACCATACCCATTTCAGGTAAGGATACCTTCATTTTCACGTCGAACTTGGGATACCCCGATTTGGTCACTGTTCATACACACGTTAATTCTTGTGTTTATGGGAATTTCAAGCTTGTAGGAAGCTTGGTGAGGCCCTTAGGAGGCTCGGGGTGGTTTGTTTGAAGGTTTTGGACGTCGGGATCGTGAGTTTCAAGCTTGGCCTGAGTTGGTGGTGCTTTTCCATCGAGATTCTGTGTGTTTTAGTGCTTGAAAGTGGTATAGATTTGTTCTTCTTGTTCTAAGCTTCATTTTGGTACCAATTTCGTGAAATTTGGTTGAAAAATGAAGAAGATATAAGGTTTTAAAGTTTTCCCCGATTTTCCGGCGCTGGAGCTTCGTCGGAGAAGATGACGGAATATTCCGTCAGTTTGGACGAAATATTCCTAACGGCATTAACAGAATCCATCAGAGTTAACGGAATATTCCTGACGGTGTTAACTGACGCCGTCAGTGTGCCAGGCAATTGCCTGTGCGTGGGGGCGTGTGCGACGGTGGAAATTTTTTCTAAAAACATGGGGATGTTCCTGAGGTTGAGTAGATCACGTTGGTGTATTCATACACCCCATTTGAGCATTGTATGAGAAGTTATTTCGTGATGTTGGTTATGTGTTTTAAAATTAACGTTTTTATAGTTGTTTCGCATATAGTTGAGACCTATCCCGAGGACGAGCGCGGTCACTCGAGGCAAGGGGGTTACGACCTTTCTACTTACCAATGAGTGGGCTTTTGGTTTTCCGTATATACCTATATACTTATGTTTTTCCCAGAAAATGAATTGAAACATTTATACGTTTTTATGTCATGCATTATGTTGCTGTTTGTTTATGCATTGTTACTAGCCTATATATATATATTTGGTGCTACGGATGCACAGGTAAGTGTCAGGTGAGTTGTGATTTATGTTTACATTCAGTAGTGAATTGAGATACATAGGGAGCTCATAACCTGCACCCCCGGTGTTAGTGCTCTCACCCAGAGTTGGGCACAGTCCTTCACGTGATGTTCACCTCCCGCACCACACGCTCATCTTTGATTTTGCGACGCAAAAAGTTTATCACCCATGGAAGAAGCTCTGCCGTTGGAAGTTATTCACGCTTGAACTTCTTGGTTTCTACCGCTAGAAGGATTTTGGTTCAGACGTTTGACTTCTTTCTTTTTGTTTTGGATGGTTTTTTTATTAAACTTTGAGTCATTTTGGTTAAATAACATTTTGAAATGGTTTTTGGTTAAATATTTATTGGTTCAAGCCCTTTTCATCGAAACTCAAAAACCTAGGAGATTAATCAAAAGGGTATGGAATTCATCTTCGGTTTGGTAGGCGATGGCTTTGCCATCATGGCAAGAGACACGTTGCCCGTGCACAGCATACAGAATCATGGTGCTCTCCCACAAGCTCATTGAAGCCAACGGTGTGCCTGGCAACAGGGTTCAGTTCAAGGAGTACATACAGAATAACGTGGCTTTGTATCAATTCCGTAATGGGATCCCATTGACCACCGGTGCTGCTGCGTGCTGCTGCCAATTTCACGTGGCGAGCTCGCCATTGCCCTGCGAAAGAACCCATGCATGGTGAACATTTTGATGGCTGGTTTCGAAAGGGAGGCGGGGGCAACCCTTTACTACGTCAACTACATTGCTTTACTTCACGAGGTTGAGAAGGGAGCGTTGGGTCATATATATTTTGCACCCTCATTAATGGATAGGCACTACCACAGTGGCATGTCTGTGGAGGAAGCAATTGACTCGATCGACAAGTGCATTGTTAAGGTCCGGTCGCGGCTGGTGGCTGCTCCGCCAAACTTTGTCATCAAGATAGTTGATAAGGATGGGGCGAGGGAGCAGGGGCGGACCGACTTAGGGGCAAGGGAGGTCAGCTAACCTTCCGAACTCCAGTGAATCTTCATGAATGATTTAGGTGTTGCCACCTTGAAGGTTGGAGTTACCCTTCATATATGCCATTCAACTGCTTGTTAAAATGCGTTAGAGAGGTGCTGGCCCCATTTCCGAAGGGCTCCAAAAAAAATTTATATCCTGTAAGTAACATATAAATAAAATAAAAAAAAAGTAAGAAATATCATAATTCATTTGTTAGTGCAGTGGAAATGTTGGCTTTACTTTTCTTTGGGGTGTTGAGTTTGAAACACAAAGCTGCCTTTCAGTTACTAGATTTTTCTTAATTTTTATTGTTTTTCAAATTTATTGCCAATCCATTTGTCCAACTCCCAATCCATCTGTCCAAATGCATATAAAGTTATAAAACTCAAGTGTCTTTGTAATTTTTTTTTCTTTCAACTTCACATTCTCTTCATTTCTATCGAATGTTTAAACCAACTTCTCATTTTCTTCTTTTCTATTGAATGTTTAAATCAACTATCATATGGTCTTAAAGATTATACTTGAAGGTAATCAAAACTTTGAATTTTATATTTTTCTTTTCAATAAATTTTTATTCAATGGATTATTTTAATATTCAATTCGTTAGTGTGATGTTGATTTTAGAAGAAGAAAAAAACACAAGAGAAACAATTGGCGTTGAATTTATTATACTCGTCAATCAAGTTTTATTGTTAAAACTCTCTTGATTATCAAGTTTTATTGTTCTTCACTCTCAATCTTAAACAATTGATCGCAAACATTTAGTACATTTGTGTCTAAAAGCGTGAGTCGTGTAATGTTTAAATAATATTTGTATATTTATCTTCTTTTGATATTAATTTTTAATGATATTTGATGTGAAAATATAACTTTTTATGTATTTAACGAATTCTTTTTTTATACAAATCAATATACAAAGAACCGGAGATCAGAGAATTTTAGAGCCCCACTTCAAAGGCTCACCTAGGGCCCCCAAATTCTCAAGGCCGGCCCTGGATGCAATGATATTAAACATTGTTAGTGTGTTCAAGATAAGTGTGTTTCTTTGTTAAACATTCACATGGGAGCAGCCTTGGAACATGTTAGTAACCCATGCAAATGAGGCATTAACAGGTGTGCAGTACGCATTTCCAAATGATTTTAGGCCTACCAAGACTCGATTAAATGACAATATGCATGTGTAAACACGAAAATTCTTGTAACGAATGAAACGAGAACACGTGTACAAAGTAAATTTGTATTGATTTGAATTTGTAGGTTACAATCTCTATTTACAATTTTCCTCTGATTTAGTCTTCAAATTTGATGTGGATGCATGATTGTTGATCTAAGGATCGCGATGACTTGATCTCGAACAAACGATTAAATGGTTGCTTCAAGTTTTGAGCTTGAAACGTTGTGTGGATGGTCTTCACCTCAAGGATGCGGCAAAGGTGGTGTTTGATGTGGGATTTCGTTGCTTCAAGGGTCTTGGCGATTTGATTGAAACGAACGTTGCTACAAGTTTATAAGCTTGCAACAAAGTCTTGAAGGAATCGGCACGAACGCTTGTTGATTCTTCAAGGAAGTGCTTCGGCTTTGGTCGAGAGAAAACTTCGGCTTTGGTTGAATGTTCTTCGAAGAGAGCTTTGGCAGCGTATTAGTCTTCGAAGGTTTGGCAAAGGTTCTTCTGTGTAGAGATTTTTCGACCCTTATGCTTGTGGGAGGACCTTGTATTTATAGACTTCTCAAGGCTTGCCTTTGGGATGATTTTAGGCATGTTTTATGTCTTAATTTCAGCCAGTTTACTCCCTTGGCCGAATTTAAGGATCTTGTTGCCTATTTTGTGAACAATCTTCAATTCTTATTTGTTTTATGAAGATACTTTAATAACTTTTTTTTCCAGTTTTAGGATCAATTTGGATTCCCTAGCCGAATTTAAGGGGGATTCTCCCTTATTGCCGAATTTTGGAGAAGTTTTATACTTCCTTTGCTTGATTTGTGCCACATGTCATGAATGACTTGTCAATTTGTGATGAGTTATATGTTACATGAAACTTTACAATGTATTATTTGTATGCAACAAAATTTACATGTCTACAATGCTATTTTTGTTAAAAAATTTGGCACGCTGCAGATGGTATTCTTACTTACCCTATTGCTATTATTTCCTGGATCCAAGAGAGTATGGGTCGCGGGAATCCATCAGGATGCCGGTGTCGTTACTGGTGTATGTAATGACTGGATTATTCATTTTATAAGTGGACATTGTTTTCTGGAAAAAAAAAAAAAAAAAAAAAAAAAAAAAAACAAACAGAGAGAATAAAATATTGTTTTGGTGCGTTCCAGTTGTTTTATACAAGAGGGGCCAAGAACTAGTGGTACTAGGCCAGTAGCTATCAGACTTCCAACTAGAGGTCGCCTCGTTTATTTCATATGGTAAATAGCGTGGGGTACGTGAAGGACACAAAAGCAAAAGCAGTGGCACTAGTGGACGGCCCCGGACAAGTCCTTATTAATGACCCAAAACACTTTACTAATTTTAGTACAGAGGTTATTTTATCTTATATATAATGAGAACACAAAAGATGAATAGTATTTTTATGTCATCAAACTTTAATAAAAAGATTTGGATAAAAATACCCTCAAGACAAAAAACTTCAAAGACATCCGAAAATAAGGCTAGTAATAATGTGATTCAATTTTTCTATTTTTAAATACGTTCAAAACATCTTAAGAGGCGTGTAATGCTGGTTATAAAAAAAAAAAAAAAACTCTTTTGCATGCTGATAATAATATAATTAAATTAGTTGTCAAATGATTTTTTTTTTAACAAACGATATTATCTATACTAAGGGGGAGGGTGAACTTAGTCTCACAATGGACTAGCAATAATGTGATTTAAATCAATTGTTCATTAAATATTATTTTCTCTATTCTTATTGTAAATTCTATAGAAATTAATATTATTATGCTAATTCAGCTGCTTTAATTGGTTTATGAGGGCTTCTTCTAGCATGATTTAAGATTATTCATTTACTTCAAATATCTTTTGTCAATTTACGTATATAAATACATTTAAAACGTGTAAGTCGCACGTAACACTTTGTAATTCAAAAAATATCTCCTGCACGCGCGTGCATGAAGGCTAGTACTAATTTACACAAAGCTAGCTGAGGAAGAGTTTGAACCCTAGCAACCTCACATTATGACCATTAGGTCATTAGAAATGTATGTAAACCCTAGCATTCTCACATTATGACCATTAGGTCATTAGAAATGTATGTAAACCCTAGCATTCTCACATTACGACCATGTAATATGTAAACATTTCATCTAACATGTGATAATTGGTTATGTTCTTTTTTTCACTTCTCACGCGAATGTCTAGCTACTTCTAGTTATCTTTATTTATCGATCATTTTCTTTAACCGATTGACTAAAGAAAATAGTATTATTAGTTCGTTTGAAAAAACATATACCTTAGCATATCCTCACATTGTGACTGTGGTATGTAGACTTTCGGGTCGAACGTGTGGTAATTGGCCCTGTTCCTTTCTCGCTCGTCAAGCGATTGCCTCGTTCTGATTATTTATGTGTGACACATTTACCGTTCACTTTCAGATTCAATTGACCCTTTTCGTTTGCTAAATGTCGTTATCTTATTTCTTCAAAAGAGTAAAGCTAGTACGAGCCACAAAAATTGAAAATATAGGAAAAATCTAAACCTAAAGATCACCACGTACTAATATAACAGTATAAACTAAATCGAGCAGCATCTCTCTACTCACAAACTACCGATTTTAATTAATGTTCTGTTCTCTCATTGATCCAGAAAAAAATACAGATAAGAAGCAGATTTCAATCAAAGTGGGATTCATAATATCATGGAATATAATAACAAATATTCTTCCACCTAAATAAGTGCGAAAGGCCTGAAACCTCCGTCTCTTCTTCGATCGATACAATCAACCTCAATGATTTCAATCACGTTAATATTAAGCACGAAAAAAGGGGGAAAAAAAAAAACTAAGTTTACCAAATTTAGAGAGCAATGAGAGCTCCAAGAACCAAAAGCAAAACGGAAAACAAACCCATGTTTCCTCCACTCCTAGTCCTCAAAGCCCCACTGGTGGTATTGGTAGTGGAGTTAGTGGTGGCATTAGCTACCAAGTTCAAGGGCCCATAGGACCTGAGATTGGCGGGGGCAAAGTCATGCTTTTCAGGGAAACCAGTGGTGGTGTTGACTCCGGGGCCCACCTGCCAGACCTGGTTGACGGACTCCTTGTTTTCTGGGACCTTGACGGTGGCGAAGATCATGTAGGTGCTGTTGGAGAACTCGGCGCTGATGTCCCAGACGTCGAACGAGAGCTTTCCTGGAATGATGGAGCTGTAGGAGCTGATGTTGTAGGTTTTGACGACCGGGGTGCCGTCGGTCGTTGGGTGGGCCAGTAGGGCCTGAGACCCGGCCATTTTTTCGGCTGTGGGGTTGATGGCCCAAGCGACCCAGCCGCCGGTCTTGGCGGGGGTGGCGATGAAGGCAATGGAGAGAGAGGAGTTGGAGCGGTTGTACGTCCAGTGGAGGTAGGAGTTGAGGACGGGGAGGTCGTTGCAGTTGGAGTAGACCTTGTTGTTTTTGAATGTCTGTGAGGTGCAGGTGGCTGCTTGTGCGGCGGGTGAGATTAGCAGAGCCAATAGGAGGGAAATGCATGAGATTTGGAGGAGGAGAGAGAGAGGGAGAGAGGAAGCCATTGGAGGAGTGCGGCGAGATAAGAACTCTGTGGAAAGAAAGAAAAAGGGGGACAGAGAGAGAGAGTGTTCTATGCCGAATACAAAGCTTGTGGGGATTTATATTGAAAAAAGAATGTTAAACCGATACATGACGTGACATGCTGAAAATGCGCACAGAAGATTATTTATGTTTGTATTTGAGGGGAAGATACTAGGGGAGTGAGGTGGGGTGTGGCGTACTTCGGTTGGGTAATTCGCTTATATATATTGACTTTGATTCCATGATTATTGACCTTAAGATAATAAAATCTTGTGTAATCGAATTTTATATAATAATTTCGACAAAAGAATTTTATATAATAAATAAATATATTACAGATGTAACGGCCTCGGTAATAAACAGAACACAACTGGGGTTAGATAAGTTTCTACTAAATGATTATTAAAATTTGAAAAATGAAATTAAAAAAATGTAAGTAGCACGTGAGCAACTTGGACCATGCAAAGGCTGCCGTTAGATGGCCACTAACTTTGGAGCTGTGAGTGAATGTGAACCGCACATATGCTCCTCTTTTTCTTTTGGGTTGGTGAATGGGGATTGGAGAATTTGTCAAACGAACGACTTTTCTGAGTCTTCTCGCTTTGTTTCCACTTCGTGTTGGAGACGACTTTACATCCATGAAAATAAAAAATTAGACTTGGAAAATTTGATTCCTTACTTTTGTGAAATTTTCACCGGCCACATATCAATGGAGGCTTTCAGAAAAAAGTGGTGGCACGGTTGGATTCGGTATAGTTTTGGGGTGAAATTGAATGAACCAGTGCTGTTTTGAAGCTTGAACCAAAACGGAACTAAACAATTTGATTTTAGTTTAGTTCGATTTTAAACATTTTGGTTCCAGTTATGCCTCACCTACAGATCCGTTAAAAAAGTGGCACTAATATTAGTATTCAACATTAAAAACACTCAAAAGTTTATAACCTAATCATTTGCAAATTAAATGCTTTATACTATTAATATAACCCAATTGAAAAAAATTCGTGATCACCATACTAAAATTCAACATCAAAATACTTTATGATATTACTTTGGTACAACCTAAATGAAAAGGTTAAGTTTATCATACTAAAACTAAAGTTCAGCGTCAAAATGCTTTATTGTATTAGTACAACCCGAAAAAAATAAATTGTTCATATGATTCAACAAAAAAAGTTTTGGTATTTTAACTTTCAAGTCACTACTTTGTATCGTTCAATTCTTTCTATTTCTTCATCCTTTTGGACACTTTCTCTTCGAAGGTTTAGGAGACTTTCGAGCTTGTGAATGGGCTTAAGAAGACGATACTTGGGAAGACCTTGGACCTTATGAAAGTGAACCGATGAATGAAAAGCCATTCGACCTTATGAACTAGAAGTTTGAGATTGCTTTAGAGTTTATTGTTGCGGTTGTGGATTAATAATAATAGATGTTATGGTTGAATTGAATTCGCAGTGTGAAAGGGAAGGATTCACCGTTTGCAGTTTGAGTATTAAATTAAATATATTTTTATTTTATGCAGTGCGATTTAATTTCGGTTCAATTCAAGATGTTCAAAACCAAAATAAAACCGCTTTTTAGCTTACGGTTCATTTTCAAACTAAAACTGTTTCAAAATTGCAAAAACAAAACCATTCGACGCGGTCAATTTAATCCGTGTTTTAGTTTTGATTTTCATGTCCAAGTGACCACCCTTATATCACAGTCCCAACTCCGAAAGAATGGAATGGAATGAACAAATGTTGTGGGGCAAATAATTATGATATATCCTAAGTTTAAAATTTATTATAGAAAGCAAGCTTTTCTCAAGCGCTTCTTACTTATGTGATTCCGATGAATGTCATTTATGTGCTGAGCTTTCACTTAAAAAAGAAAAGAAAAGAAAAGTGTGATATTCGGTTCATTAATTAAAAGTATTATCAGGAATAATTTGACTTTAAAAGAGTCATTGCAAACTAAATCTAAAAATATTATAATAAAACATCACCAATTTCAAAATAATGTGTACATATCATGTTTTATCTTTTCAATTTTTTTGGAAGTGACAATAATCATTTATTGTAACATCCTGTCCCGAAACTAACGAAACGTACGTGTGAATTTACGATTTTACCCCCTAGTTCGTTACTTTACGTGTAGTTTTGTGTTGTGTGGTGTTGTAGGACCACACACACACACCTGTCATTTTCCTTTTCCCTCTACCTTTCCCTGATTCCCTCTCCCGTGTCTCTTCTCTGTCTCTCTCTCTCTCCCCGAGTTCTTCTTCTTCTTCTTCATTCAACATACGGACACACACACAAAAATACTCAAACCTTCACCAATCAAGAAACCAATTACACCATTAAACTCGTGAGGTTGTGAGGAGCACAACCATACCAATTTCAGGTAAGAATTCTAACGTTTTCACGTCGTTTCGACGAGGTCCGTTTTAGTTACTATTCATGCAAACCTTAAACTAGTGTGTTTTTGGAATTTCTAAGCTTGTAGATGTCTTAGTGAGGTCCCAAGGAGCCTCGAAGTGTTTCGTTGGACGAGTTTGGACGTCGGGAAAGCTGGGTTCAAAGTTGGCCGAGTTTTGAGCTTGAAGACAGGTATGATCGTGTGATTTTTAGGCCTTAAAACTAGCCTATCGTGATTCTACTAGTCCTAAGCTTCATTTTGGTATAAAGATCGTGAAAAATGGTTGAAAAACAAAGGAGAATAGTGAGTTTGAAGTTTCCTCGGTTTTCCGGTGACCGGAGTCCGGCGAGGGTAGATCGGAGAAGAAAGGAGAATATTCCGTTAAGTTTTAACGGATATTCCTAACGGCAGTGATGGCGTCAGTTAAGTTTAACGGAATATTCCGTCAGTTTAACGGAATATTCCTGACGGCGTCAGTTGACACCGTCAGTGTGCATGGCACGTGGCCGCGCGTGGGGGGCGCGTAGGTCCGTGCCTTGGACGGCGCGTGGGGGCGCGTGCGGGGTCCAAAAATTATTTTAAAAATATGGGTGTGATCCTGAGGTTGTGTAGAGCACGTTGGTATATTCAATTGTCCATTTTGAGCAATGTATGAGAAGTTATTACGAGAAGTTGGTTATGTGCTTTTAAATTAACGTTTTCGTAGCTTTTTCGCGTATAGGTGATTCGTATTCCGTGGACGAGCGTACACACTCGAGGCAGGGGGGCTACGACCCTTCCACTTATCAGTGAGTGGGCTTTTGTTTTCCGTATATACCTATATACATTTATATTCCCAGAAATAGATTAAAAAGGGTTAATTGATTTATGCCATGCACTTTATTATTATCGTTTATGCATCATCACACGCATTAGTAGCGGCATACATTTAGATATGTGTATTTGGTGCTGTGGACGCACAGGTAAGTGCCAGGTAAGCGGTATTCATGTTGTTATGCAGTAGTAGTTTGAAATGCTTAGAGAGCTCATAATCTGCACCCCCGGTGTTAGTGCTCCCGCCCGTGGCCAGGGTACAGTCCTTCACGTGATGTTCACCCGCACCACACGCTCAGCTTGGATCCAAGTTAGGTGCATAGTCTTGTCGTACAGACCACATTAGGTGGTTCCGACTCGTAGGTGACCCGCGATTATTCGCACAGTCTTCACGTGATCGTAGCACTAGAGCGTATATATGATACACCCAGTCTTGTCGTACAGACCACGTTAGGTGGTTCCGACTCGTGTGCAGATTTAGTTATTGAGTTGAGATTGGAGCTCTATATGCAGCCGTATAGGTCACGTTAGGTGACTCCCGGCTGCCAGATTGTATGTTATTGATGTGAATTACGCTTGAGCATTTACATTTTATTATGAGTTTCCGTTATGGCATATTCTCGAGCATGAATGGCATATTTTGGAGCATGATTGGCATATCTATACATACGTATATATGTTCATTTTCTGGGAAGTATACAGGTTTTACGGCGAGGGGTTAGAATGTATTTTGCTAAAGAGTTTTCAAAGAGCTTTGTTTTTGCCCACTCACGCTTTTGTTTTTGCGCCCCTCCAGGTTCTAGTGGTCTAGCAGTTTCGGTGGTTTTTCCCAGAGGGCGTCCCGGCATTTCTGACAGACACTCACCATTGTAGGGTCACCTTCGGGTGTATTTATGTCGCATCTTTCCTTTTTGACTGCTGTAGACTTGCTCTGAAATTGTGTCTCACGTACGCTAGCACTTGTTTTAGTACTTTGTATGCTAGTTTTTAATTATTCATACTTTTATATTACTATCTTCATAGCTTCCGCACGCGCACATGGCTACGTCACCTTCGTGTGACGGCCAGCACGCCCTGATCTCGGTCGGGGTGTGTCAGCTTGGTATCAGAGCCTAGGTTTGGCAGTCCTGTGTCTTTGTGAGTATTCTAATAGTTGGTGTCTTCTGTCAGAATCATGCCGCCTCGTCGGGAACCACGTCGTTCTTCTGAGTCTAGCTTCCCCGATGTTGCTCAGTTGGGGGAAGTTATTGCTACAACCATTCAGTCAGTGATGCGCCCTCCCCAGAGGACTCCTCTGGAGACTATGTATAATCTGAAGTTGGATAAGTTTAAAGGTAGTGAGGGTCACGAAGGCGCAGAGCGTTGGTTGGAACACATAGAGAAGACTTTCCGTGTGTTGCATAACCAGGGGAACCTTCCTATGGAGAGGTGGGTCGAGACAACCTCATGGTTTCTGGAGATAGAGTCTGCAGCCTGGTGGGAACAGAAGCTTCGCAGGTTGACTCCAGCTCAGAGGACTGATTGGAATGTTTTCAAGGATGTGTTTCAGAGGAGGTTTGTACCCCCTGAGTATATTGATCGTAAGAAACAGGAATTCACCGAGTTGAAACAACGAAAGATGACGGCTAACGAGTATTATCGTAAGTTCACTGATCTGTCTCGTTACTATCCTGACGTCGCTGGTAATCCGGCGGAGATGCTTCGTCGTTTCCGCTTAGGCACTAGGAAGAGATGGCGTTCTATGGCGACTACTACTCACTGTGAGTCCTACCAGGATTTTTACGAAATACTATTGAGGATAGAGGACTCTGAGAATATGTCGAGCGACAGTGATGAAAAGAAAGATGACAAGGGGAAAGGTCAAATGTCGCTTGGGCCTCGCCAGACTCAGAACTTCAAGAGGGGTGGTATTAGTTCAAGTTCGTCTAGTGGTGGTTTCAGTACCTCTGGACAGGGACGTGGAGGTAGGTTTTATGGAGGCGCTCGAGGCCAGAGACAAGGTGATGGTGGTCGAAACCGAGTTCCATTTTGCCGTAGATGTAATAACCGACATTTCGGCGAATGTAGGCGTGGCAGCGGTGGTTGTTTCACGTGTGGACAGGTGGGACATAGAGCGGTGAATTGTCCCCAGGGTCAGCAGCAAAAGCCACAGCAGACCTTTATGCCGCCACCTGCACCGATTCTGCAAATCCAGGGTCCGAGTACTTATGGTCAAGCAGGTAGAGGTGGTGCCTACCACTATCAGGGTGATGCTGTTCCTTATGCTCCGGGACAGTATCAGTACCCCCAGGACCCGTATTCACTAGGGGTGAAAAAAATTCCCAAAAATCCCGAACCGAACCGAAAAAATCCCGATCCCAAACCAAAAATTTCCCGAACCGAAATTCCCGAAATTTTCGGGATGCTATCCCGAACCGATCCCAAAATTTCGGTATGGGATTCGGGATTGGCTTCTCGATATTTCGGGAATCCCATACCGAACCGAAAATATATAATATTAATTATTATATATATATTATTCTTTTATAATTGATGCTAGTAGTTTCTAATTCATGCTCTGCAACCTGAAATGCCCTACACCTTGCATATTTTTTATGTTTTGTTTGATATTCATGTGGATTTTATTATTGCTGCTGCCATGACTGATGATTTTAGAAGGCTTGATTCTTTTGTCTCTCAACATATTGCAAAAAGGGTTTAATTAATTTGAAATTTGACTATGATAAAAACAGTCAGGCATGACAGTGTTCAATTAAATGGTAGTGTGAATGAAATGAAATTCATAGTTCATGAATGTGTTCTTGAATTATATATTTGAAGAACAATTCATAATTTCATATTTCAATTTGGGATTCCCGATTTGTCCCAAAATCCCGAAAATATTTCGGGATTCCCGAAATTTGGGATTTCCGAAAATTTGGTTTGGGATTGGTCTTCAAATTCCCGTCCCGAAAAATTTTGGTTTGGGATTCGGGATACTAGTTTCGGTATGGTATCCCATACCGAACCACCCCTAGTATTCACAGGGCAGTTATCCCCCGTATCCTGGCAGTTACATGCCGTATCCTCCAGCTCCAACGGGTGGTTCTCAGTGGTACCAAGGAGGACAGTATCAGCAGGGTGAGATTGCCACTAGTAGTGCAGGGTCTTCGAGACAGATGGGTCAGCCCAGTCAGGGGCGTGGAGCTCCAGGTCGCGGTGTTCAAGCGAGCAGAGGTCGCGGCGGACGACAGCAAGGCCAGGGGCGTATTCACAATATTTCCCTGCAGGATGCTCAGAACAACCCGGACTTGATTATGGGTACGTTAAACATTCTTGGTTATTTTGCTAGAGTCTTAATTGATTGTGGAGCTACACATTCCGTTATTTCTCATACATTTGCTCAAGTAACGCAACCTCGCCCCACACCTCTAGGGTACGATTTAGAGTTCGCTATGCCTAGAGGAGAGAGATGTGTTGTAGATTGTATGTACCCAGGATGTCCAGTGATAGTAGAGGGTGTTGTTATGCCCGCTGATCTTATCCCGTTAGATATTGTCGATTTTGATGTGATTTTGGGCACAGATTAGTTGCACTTCTATCGTGCCAACATTGATTGTTACGGGAAAGTAGTTACGTTTCACCGTCCTGGATTACCTGAGGTTACTTTTGTGGGTGAGCAAAGTGGGGTAAGACACGGCGTTATTTCAGCTTTGCGAGCGAAGAAATTGTTGACTAAAGGTTGTCAGGGGTATCTAGCACATGTGGTGTTAGATGAGGCCGTTCCTAGCAGAATTGAGGATGTGAGAGTGGTCAGACATTTCCCTGATGTTTTTCCTGAGGATTTACCTGGTTTACCCCCAGATCGAGATGTGGAGTTCACTGTTGAGTTGCTTCCAGGTACTAATCCTATTTCTTTGACTCCTTATCGTATGGCTCCCGTTGAGTTAAGGGAATTGAAAGTTCAGTTACAGGAATTAGTGGATAAGGGATTTATTCAGCCTAGTACTTCGCCTTGGGGCGCTCCAGTGTTGTTTGTGAGAAAGAAAGATGGGACTTTGAGGCTGTGTATCGACTACAGGCAATTGAATCGGGTGACGATTAAAAACCGTTATCCATTGCCTCGTATCGACGATTTGTTTGATCAGCTGAGAGGTGCTTGTGTATTTTCTAAGATAGACTTGAGGTCTGGGTACTACCAGCTGAAGATTAGTAGGGATGATGTTCCTAAGACGGCGTTCAGGACTCGTTACGGTCATTACGAGTTTCTGGTTATGCCGTTTGGGTTGACGAATGCACCAGCAGCTTTTATGGATTTAATGAACCGGGTATTCCAGCCTTATTTGGATAGATTTGTTATTGTCTTCATTGACGATATTCTGGTGTATTCTAAGTCCAAAGCGGAGCATGTTCGACATCTTACTTTGGTGTTGAAGAGGTTGAGGGAACACCAATTGTATGCTAAGTTTAACAAATGCCAGTTTTGGTTAGATCGAGTCGCGTTTTTGGGGCACATCATTTCTGCTCAAGGTATTTTGGTAGACCCTCAGAAGGTTGCAGCTGTGGAGAGTTGGGAGCAACCACGAACCGTCACTGAGGTGAGAAGTTTCATTGGTTTGGCGAGATATTATCGGAGATTCGTTAAGGATTTTTCGGTAATTGCCTTGCCACTGACGAGGTTAACAAGGAAAGACGTTAAGTTTGAGTGGAATGATAAGTGTGAGCAGAGTTTCCAGCAATTGAAGCATTGTCTTACTAATGCACCTGTTTTGACACTCCCGGACGATAGTGGTGATTTCGAGGTTTATAACGATGCTTCCTTGAATGGTCTAGGATGTGTATTGATGCAGCATGGTAGGGTGATTGCTTATGCTTCGCGGCAGTTGAAACCCCATGAGATGAATTACCCTACACATGATTTGGAGTTGGCTGCTATCATCTTTGCGTTGAAGTTGTGGAGACACTATCTTTACGGAGAGAAGTGTAGGATCTTCACAGATCACAAAAGTCTTCAGTATCTCTTTACCCAGAAGGAACTTAATCTTCGTCAACGGAGGTGGTTGGAGTTGCTCAGCGATTACGATTGCACGATTGATTATCACCCTGGTCGTGCGAACGTAGTGGCCGATGCACTTAGCAGGAAGTCACAAGGCCGTATCAATGCGTTGTACACTAGTCGTATTCCTCTTTTGGTGGACCTGCGTGCTACGGGAGTAAGGTTAGAAGCAGAAGATCAAGAAGTGGCGTTACTTGCTAATTTTCAAGTTAGGCCAATCTTGGTTGATCGGGTGCTTGAAGCTCAAGTAGCTGATGAACAGATTCAAGAACTAATTCGAGCTCGAGATCAAGGAAGGAGGCGAGATCTCAGAGTTCGTGATTCTGATGACATGTTGATGTTAGAGGGTAGAATGTTCGTGCCTAGTAATGCGGATTTGAAGAAGGAAGCCGTTTGGATTGTTGCAGCCGCTTCCCGTTCCAGAGTGGAAATGGGAAAATATCACTATGGATTTTGTGTACAAGCTCCCGCGTACACATAATGGCTTTGACGACATTTGGGTGATCGTTGATCGGCTCACTAAATCAGCACATTTTGTTCCAGTGAGAGAGAAGTATTCTTTGAGCCGGTTAGCAGAGTTGTTTATCTCAAAGGTTGTGAAGTACCATGGTGTCCCTGTGAGTATTGTCTCGGATCGTGACCCACGATTCACATCGAAGTTTTGGGTAGCTTTTCAGGAAGCTTTGGGTACGAGACTACTTTACAGTACGGCATATCATACACAGACGGACGGACAGTCCGAGAGAACTATTCAGACCTTGGAAGATATGCTGCGAGCTTCGGTGTTACAGTTCAGTGATGCTTGGCACCAGCGGTTAGATTTGATGGAATTTGCTTACAACAACAGTTTCCATTCGAGCATTGGCATGGCGCCATTTGAGGCCTTGTATGGTAGATCTTGTTGCACTCCGTTATGTTGGTCAGAGGTTGGAGAAAGAGTCTTAGTAGGTCTGGAGATTGTCGAGGAGACTACTCAAAATGTTCAGGTAATTAGGTCTAACCTGAAAGCAGCTCAGGACAGGCAGAAAAGTTTAGCAGATCGGTATGCTACGGACAGAGTGTATGAGGTCGGAGATTGGGTATTTTTGAAGCTTTCACCGTGGAGAGGTGTTGTGCGGTTTGGAAAGAAGGGAAAGTTGAGTCCCAGGTACATCGGACCGTACATAGTCACAGAACGAGTTGGTGAGGTAGCTTACAGGTTGGAGTTGCCTCCGGAGTTGGCTAAAGTGCATAACGTTTTTCACGTGTCTATGCTCCGACATTATGTTGCTGATCCGTTGCATGTGATACCTCCTCAACCATTGGAGATTAATCCAGATTTGACGTATGACGAGGAACCGTTAACGATCTTAGATTGGAAAGAGAAGGTTCTGAGGAACAAGACGGTGAATTTAGTGAAAGTTCTGTGGAGGAATCATTCAGTCGAGGAAGCGACATGGGAGACAGAAAATAGGATGAGGGATTTGTATCCTAGATTGTTCTTTGACCATTAGGGGTGTATTTAGTTATTTTGAATTTCGGGACGAAATTCTATTAAGGTGGGTAGGTTGTAACATCCCGTCCCGAAACTAACGAAACGTACGTGTGAATTTACGATTTTACCCCCTAGTTCGTTACTTTACGTGTAGTTTTGTGTTGTGTGGTGTTGTAGGACCACACACACACACCTGTCATTTTCCCTTTCCCTCTACCTTTCCCTGAATCCCTCTCCCGTGTCTCTTCTCTGTCTCTCTCTCTCTCCCCGAGTTCTTCTTTTTCTTCTTCATTCAACATACGGACACACACACAAAAATACTCAAACCTTCACCAATCAAGAAACCAATTACACCATTGAACTCGTGAGGTTGTGAGGAGCACAACCATACCAATTTCAGGTAAGAATTCTAACGTTTTCACGTCGTTTCGACGAGGTCCGTTTTAGTTACTATTCATGCAAACCTTAAACTAGTGTGTTTTTGGAATTTCTAAGCTTGTAGATGTCTTAGTGAGGTCCCAAGGAGCCTCGGAGTGTTTCGTTGGACGAGTTTGGACGTCGGGAAAGCTGGGTTCAAAGTTGGCCGAGTTTTGAGCTTGAAGACAGGTATGATCGTGTGATTTTTAGGCCTTAAAACTAGCCTATCGTGATTCTACTAGTCCTAAGCTTCATTTTGGTATAAAGATCGTGAAAAATGGTTGAAAAACGAAGGAGAATAGTGAGTTTGAAGTTTCCTCGGTTTTCCGGTGACCGGAGTCCGGCGAGGGTAGATCGGAGAAGAAAGGAGAATATTCCGTTAAGTTTTAACGGAATATTCCTAACGGCAGTGACGGCGTCAGTTAAGTTTAGCGGAATATTCCGTCAGTTTAACGGAATATTCCTGACGGCGTCAGTTGACGCCGTCAGTGTGCATGGCACGTGGCCGCGCGTGGGGGGTGCGTAGGTCCGTGCCTTGGACGGCGCGTGGGGGCGCGTGCGGGGTCCAAAAATTATTTTAAAAATATGGGTGTGATCCTGAGGTTGTGTAGAGCACGTTGGTATATTCAATTGTCCATTTTGAGCAATGTATGAAAAGTTATTACGAGAAGTTAGTTATGTGCTTTTAAATTAACGTTTTCGTAGCTTTTTCGCGTATAGGTGATTCGTATTCCGAGGACGAGCGTACACACTCGAGGCAGGGGGGCTACGACCCTTCCACTTATCAGTGAGTGGGCTTTTGTTTTCCGTATATACCTATATACATTTATATTCCCAGAAATAGATTAAAAAGGGTTAATTGATTTATGCCATGCACTTTATTATTATCGTTTATGCATCATCACACGCATTAGTAGCGGCATACATTTAGATATGTGTATTTGGTGCTGTGGACGCACAGGTAAGTGCCAGGTAAGCGGTATTCATGTTGTTATGCAGTAGTAGTTTGAAATGCTTAGAGAGCTCATAATCTGCACCCCCGGTGTTAGTGCTCCCGCCCGTGGCCAGGGTACAGTCCTTCACGTGATGTTCACCCGCACCACACGCTCAGCTTGGATCCAAGTTAGGTGCATAGTCTTGTCGTACAGACCACATTAGGTGGTTCCGACTCGTAGGTGACCCGCGATTATTCGCACAGTCTTCACGTGATCGTAGCACTAGAGCGTATATATGATACACCCAGTCTTGTCGTACAGACCACGTTAGGTGGTTCCGACTCGTGTGCAGATTTAGTTATTGAGTTGAGATTGGAGCTCTATATGCAGCCGTACAGGTCACGTTAGGTGACTCCCGGCTGCCAGATTGTATGTTATTGATGTGAATTACGCTTGAGCATTTACATTTTATTATGAGTTTCCGTTATGGCATATTCTCGAGCATGAATGGCATATTTTGGAGCATGATTGGCATATCTATACATACGTATATATGTTCATTTTCTGGGAAGTATACAGGTTTTACGGCGAGGGGTTAGAATGTATTTTGCTAAAGAGTTTTCAAAGAGCTTTGTTTTTGCCCACTCACGCTTTTGTTTTTGCGCCCCTCCAGGTTCTAGTGGTCTAGCAGTTTCGGTGGTTTTTCCCAGAGGGCATCCCGGCATTTCTGACAGACACTCACCATTGTAGGGTCACCTTCGGGTGTATTTATGTCGCATCTTTCCTTTTTGACTGCTGTAGACTTGCTCTGAAATTGTGTCTCACATACGCTAGCACTTGTTTTAGTACTTTGTATGCTAGTTTTTAATTATTCATACTTTTATATTACTATCTTCATAACTTCCGCACGCGCACATGGCTACGTCACCTTCGTGTGACGGCCAGCACGCCCTGATCTCGGTCGGGGTGTGTCATTTATCGAAGCGAATAGTTTTAGAGCTCGTGTGGAAGTGTTTTAAAAGGGTATGTGAAAATATATTTGAAACTAATTCTTAGTAAAATTGTAAATAAATCCTGAAAAAAGTACTTAAAGTGTATCATGGAGTAAGCACATAACTGGTGTTTCTTGTAAAAAACACTTCATGTGCTTTTAAAACCTACAATTTTTTTTTTTCAAAAGCAGGTTCAGTCTTTTTTACGTTACATATATTCCAATCTATTGGTGTTGAATTGACTAATACCAAATGAGAGTATTTTTGCTCACCAACATAGATCATGGTGTTACTCATCATCCTATTTACCACAATTAGATGAGTTTGAATTTCGAGATTGATGTAGTGGATATGCACAAATCTCAAAATTAAAGCTCATCTAACGGTGATAAATAGGGTAGTGAGCATTACCACCACTTGAGGCTGGTGAGCAAAATGCACTCAATACTAAATAGGTAATGCTAAGGAGACTAAATTTATAGATAATATTTTGCAAACTAAATAACATGAAAATTGAGTACATGTATTCCAATTACTTATCCAAGTTGGTGATACCTTGTTTAGTTTGTAAATTTTATCTACAAATTTAATCTCCATTGCATTACTCTAAGGGCTCGTTTATTAATCCATAATCAGATTGAGAGGAATTGAATTGAAGAGGAAATAGAATGAGGTGGAATCAGAACAAATTCCTGTTAAAGACGTTTACTAAAATTGGCTGGAATCGGAGTATGAATGATATTAATTTATATAAACTATTGATTAATTCACATGAATCGGAATGAAAATTAATGCGATTACTAAAATATTCCTATTGTAACTAATTTATTTTATATCTAATTATTTTTAGTAAAACTGATATTCTTTCATTTTTTGGTAGAGTGAATAACTATTTTTTTTATTTTCTAGTAACTTTTATTCTTTCATTGGTCCTTACCAGTTACCAACATAAAATAAACCCAAAGAAAAAAAAAAATTATCACTTCATGTCCTCTATCTCCCCCATCTTTCTGTTGTCGTGCAACCCATCCATTTCTAAATTTCCCAGGCACCTCTCTCTTTCCCTATCTTTCCCATCTTTCTCTACTGACCCATCCATTTCTAAAATTCTTCAGGCATCTCTCTCTCGTCCCCATCTTTCTCTGTTAATGACCCACCCCTAATCGTGAGATCACCATCTTCCCTTTTCTTTGGTCTTCATCGGGAACGCGAGCCTTGTCAAGCAAAGGCTTGAAGGCAGCACCCATAACCAGCTATCACAATCACAAGGCTGAAAACACTGACACCGTTCTCATCTTTGGAGTTTGAGGGTATACTAGTATAAAATTTGGATACTTGATGGACACCATTTCCAAGAATTCAAATACCTTCTCCCACTCAAGAATTGGACTCCGATCATTTCAGGAATTGAATTCCTGATTTTATGCGGATCTCACAATTATTTTAATTTCTGATGGTTGGGTACACGCATTCCAAGACTAGTCTTACACCACGTGTATCTCAAGTCGTGTATTTTATTTTCACCAACTCCCACTATCGCTTGTATTGACGTCGATAAAGTCGAACTCCATTTTCAATTGTTTTTGTTCCGACTTTTCTTTTTGATTAGTTCAAATAAAACTTTTCTTTTTGTCCAAAAAAACCATCTTTTGTTTGCAAAAAAAAAAAAAAAAAAAAAAAACCAGTCTTCATTAATTTCTTCAATTTATTTTTACAAATTCGAGTAATTTAGTACGTTATAGTCAAAACAACAATATTAAGTTAGTAACCCTCACCTGCATGGCAGGCTAAACAGCTTCTCTTTTAATTATTGATATGACCTTGCCCGTTTTTAAGGAAAGGCTGAGTCAAAGCCGATTATATTACGATCATATGTTTAGCCGTTAAATGCTCCACTAACAGTGCGAGATAATCTAACTTGTTATTTTACACATACAAATTTAAGTCATATTCGTATTCAATTATGTATTTTAATAATTTGTTAAAAAAATGTAAATATTATGTATTTAATGAGGCTTAAACTTAAAATACTTCTTTATTAGAGTGCTACTAGACCTAATAATTAAATAAAGTTTTAAAGAAAAACTCATGGTACTATTCATTTTAACGAAAAACCATATTTTTACACTAAAAGTCAATCCTGATACTATTCACTTTATCCTTTATTTTTTCCTTATCATTAAAATTCAAAGTTTTCAAACCCTTTTCATTAGTTTTCCTATAATTAAATGCATTATTTGAAATTATTTTACTCGCGAAACAATACATTAATGCTAGGATCCTAGCTAGAGTGATGACACTGAAACATGACCAAAATTTATGAAGAAACATAAGAGTACGAAGCCGGATTCCTTTTCACTAAATTCATAAAGTTTGAGATATGGACCGTTCAAATTTGATCCAACCGTTATAAACAGGAAGCCACTTTGAAAGTTATAATAACTGTAACAGTTGGATCAAATTTGAACAACTCGAATCTCAAACTTGGTGGAAGGGGATCCGAAGATGATCCCTTTCCCAAGAAGACAACATATGAAAGTCCAGCTAACAAACTTAATTCATGCATATATTCCAGGAGACATTTTCCGGGATTACGGTGTTTAACACTTTGATTAGAACTAATGATGTTGACACACTCACCCTAAACACATTTCGAATATCGACACAAGCATGCTATCCAATTGAAACATCGTGAGCCAGAATTGAGAATTTCATCATGAAGAAAAATGGTGGAGGCCCATTGAACTGTGGTTTCATAAAATTAGTAAAGTTCATCATGTATGGTACATTACAGTATTATCGGTTAATTATAATTTGTTACAACAAAATACTACAGTACGAAAAATACTTGTCTCTTTATATGCACGTACTCATTCCTCATTGCATATCGTCATAGTTTGACACGTGCAAAAAAGTTTTCTCTTTTAAGTGCTTACAGTAAGTTACTTATACATTTGTGCTAGAATATAATTTGCAGCTGCAGGTAAGGAAGAACGGCATTCCTCTAGTACTTCCTAGCCCAGTCTATGTAATTGAGAACATTGAGAGTGTTGAGAATGCAGAGAAGTGTATAAAACAGATCCAAACGTGAATGGTTCGCATCAGCTCCTCCAAGCCACTCTTTACCAAATATTCCACTCACTGAATTTGCTATGGACACCAGAACTGAGCTTAAAAAGTACCCCATTGATGTTGAGCACCATGACAATGAAGTGGATATGCTTCTCATGCTATCGGGAGCTTCCGAGTAAAAAAACTCAAGCATTCCTCCAAGGGTGAGCATATCTGAGACTCCAAGGAAGAGGTATTGCCAGCCAAGCCAGAAGAAAGACAATGTGGCATTTTTATGAGCTGCCTCGCGTCTCTTAGCTTCCACCATGGCAGCTACGGCCAGATGCTAGCGCCAGCCCTAGCCCAATCCTCCAAAGTGGTTGGAAGATGTGACTTTTTGCTGAGCTTTTGGCTCCCAAGATTCTTTGGAGGATGAGGATTCTCTCCCCTCCTGTTCTTTCTCCTCTTCCCTTCTCTCTTATTTGAACGGTCACAGTTAAACCACATCAACATCTTATATTGATTTTTTTATAAAGATAATAAGATAAAAAATAATGTGTGAGAAAAAGGGAGGGAAGAGGATGAGAATAGGAGGAGAGAGAATCCTACTCCTTTGGAATCGTTCGTATAAAGGAATAGAAGCAAGCATAACGGAGGGGGGGAGTATGACCAATGACTGAACTGGGATTTTGAAATTGTTTATTTTTCGGTTCATTGCGGTCCCCTGTACCACTGAGTGTGTCTGAATTAGGGCTATGCAACAATTCATCAGGATTGTGCTCGCAAAGATGGGTAGAAGGCCTATAAAAGTTCTTGTTTCCTTAACTTGAGCGGCACTAATTGTGCTATCAGTTAATGCTTTGTCTAAAAACCTGAGAAATTAGGGTCTCTTAGACCAAAAGTACCTGAAAAAAAATTGTATGCAGAGTTTAAATACTGGCTCCATTTCTTCCCACTCAAAATTTGAGGGGTCACATATTTGTGCTAAAGTGTGACACTATAATTTAATCCCGCTCTAAGTTTAAAGAATCATAGTATATATGTCCATGTTACCATCACCTAATTTAGAAAAAATTGAGAAGAGGGGAAAGAACTTACTTATACTTGTTATGGGATCGTACATCAACTCCGTCCGAATTGATTGCAGATACTGCATACTGGTTCTCTAGAACTCTCTCTTCTGGTGAGGCCTTCCAGTTCTGAACTGCAGAAGCAAGAACCTTTGACACCACAAAGAAAAAAATTGAATTAATTCCGAATACAACCGTCTATTTAATAGTATTTTTTGAGAGTTGTTATTAGTGCACGCTGTGAAGAGCTACTCTGCAATCTTAGGAAATGGTGCATAATGATTATTTTGAAGTGGTGATAAATAATGGATATTTTTCTAAATTTACATTGACCTTAAAGATTCTTGTCAATGTGCTTCCGCAATAAACTCCCACCGATGAAAATTGAAAGTGCCTAACTCAAGGCTATAATTGTTATAGTGAAGTTCCAATTCCAGCCTTTGTTTTCTTCCACCCAAATCATAGTACAGCTTAGGAGGCCTCCAAAACATAGGGAAAAGAAAAACCAGTTGAAGTAGGAAGACTCCGTGTGCATGTAAGGAGGCATTGATTCCACCTACACCGGCAGCAATGACATAAAGGCCAGTGTATAGAATGGCTGCTTGAGACCGAGAAGGCCTAGCACACGATGCTGGTCGAAATTGTGGGTACTGAGCTTGGATCCTCAGCAAAATTTATCCCTACATGGTACAAGTTTCTTGTTCCATTTAACGTCGCATACAATATATACGTCTCATTTTCAATTTCGATATGAGCATCTTCTAATCTTTTAAAACGTGTCAACTTTTCTCGAATCTTTAAGTTCATTATATTTTCTATTAGCTTACCTCATTAAATAGACGAAAATTACTCACAATTTAAAAATTCTTTTTGATAGATTTGACAGCAAAGCCAAAATAATAAGTTTAAGAAAATTAGAGGCTCATAACTAAATTAAAAGTCCGTGGCGGCAATGGGAAAAATAAAATTTTCTACTCCCAAGAAAAAAGGGACAAATCATACCAGCAACTCTATGGTAGAAAAGAGGATGAAGGTTGTGAATCTTGTGAAAGAGAGAGTCACTGATAAACCCTCCCAGTATGGAGAGGAAAAATGAGGTTCCAATGCAATTGGTCACCATATTTGCTGTTGTAGCATCTGGGTAATGCATTGACAACAAGAAGTATCTAACGAAGTTACGGGCATTGGCTAAGAACACCATGTTTGTCAACACCTCCACAACTACACACGAAAATTCATCCCAAAATTACTCCAATATCATACAACATTTACCCTCTTGCATATCAAACTTTTGCTAGACGCAAAAGGCATGTTTAGTATCCTACTTGGATCTTATTTTTTGTGTAAAAAAAATTATGAATACAGTTAAATTACTTAATATTCATTAATTTCAAAAAGAAATAAAGAAAAAAAAAAAAAAGAAAAAAGAAAGGATTAGAAAAAGGGTATGTTAGGGAGACCAAATTTTGTAAACAAATGATGTGGGTAATGTTGATGATTGAATTATTACTTAAGTGTTAATTATTTAACGTGCTTATTACCTATTGGTGACATATCATTTTATTTGTAAATTTTGTTTAAAAATTTAATCTCACTACCATTATTCTTAGAAAAATACCAAACAATCCCTAAATTATTAAGCACTTTGTCTAGATCCCCATCTTCAACCTCATTGTATGGTAATTAAGAACCCAAGTTTGAATTTCCTCTCAGTGATTTATTTCAGCTTAAATTAAAATACCGCTCGAATTAAAAAAACAAAAATCCCAGCAACTGCAACTTACCACATGCAAAGGCAGCAGCTCTGGTTCCACCGTGCTTTCGAGGATCTACCTCTCTTCCTTACCAGTCAACATATTGGCCACCAACACTCTCTCTCTGGAAGACAGCACTTTCGTCTCTTTCTATACTCATCTTTGTGGCCTTTTTTTTTTTTTTTTTTTAATAAATATCACAATTTAAGTGTAAATTTTTGCTGTTGATGAAGAAAATCAAGAAGCCAGAAAATATTTAATAAAAAATAATGGGAAAAAACAAGGTTTTTTTCTGCAGAAGAGAAGAGTTGATTATAGTATATAATTTGGGTTGTGTAAGGTCAACATGATCTGCACAGGAAATTTTGTGAATTCATGAACTTACCGATGTTAGGAAAAATTACCAAAACAACGAAAATTTGGGGACAGATAAATGAGAAGAAAAACTAATAGGGTAGTTTAGAGAGGTTTGGTGAAAATTTAAATTAATTTGCATGTGTGGGGGTGAGGCTAAGAGCAACTCCAAAGGAGGTGCCAAAATGTACACATCAACTATAATAGTAAAAAAAGACCACACTAAATTCTCCAACCGAAGTGCCAAATCCTATGTGGCGATGACATGGATTGGTAGCAAAAGATGTTGCGAATTTCATGACCCAAAAATCTTTAGTATGTTGTGATGCAGACCACACAGCTCAAAGGATTGAAGAAAGCCAAGGTTAATAGCTAAGTGGTCACTCGGACTCGTCTGCTTCTGTAAATAAGGTGTCCAGCTGCCGACCCTATGGCTAACAACTTTGCAAAAGTTCTACACCAACACATACGCCTGCATAGGCTACGTGGGCATGTCTGCTTATAGAAAAGTAGCACACTTGCCGCTAGTCTAAAGGTCAAAGGTTGGACGTAAACAAAAGAAGCGAAGATGAAGAAAACGAAGGAAGTAAATTTATTAAATTTTCTAGCAAAATTGATAAACAACTAGCAAAGGTCGAAGGTGTTCAAGCAAAGCAAAAAGCAACAAGGAAAACAAAGAAAATCCTAAAGGCTACCTAGAAGACTACACTTCAACAACTTGGACATCCAACGACTACTCGGTCGCCACACCTTCAGCAACCGTGACGCTTTTAGCAACTGCATTATCTAGCGCTTCATCCCCGGCTGCCCCAGCCTGGGCACTAACTTCTCCGACTACTTCACCAATGGAAGCCTCAAAAGTAAAGGCAAACAAGTCTTCCGAAAAAAATAGAGAATGTCTCAAAGCCTTGAGCCCAGTCTTCTTACCCTTCAGCTGCTCGTTCTCCTTGAGTAGACCAACACGGACGCGTTGTAGCTCATCCATTTCCTTCTTTAGACTTTCGTTGATCTTCAGTGCACCTTGCAATTCCAACATTTGGGGTTCAAGCCCATCGATGATCCCCTTGAAGTGGATCACTTGATTATAAGCAACAATTAACTATTCATCCTTTGCATAAGCAGCTGAACGAAACTTAGAAACAGCAAACTCAAGATCTTGAATCTGAGGTATGTAACATCCAATCTCCTTCTCTGCACTTTCATACTTAACTTGGATCGTGTCAAGCCTAGTCTTCAAGTCAACGATCTCTTGGCGAGCAGTCTCAAGCTGCAGAGAAGTGGGGGTAGAGATATTAGGCCCCTTCAAAACGATGAGCTTAGACTCCAATTTTTTATCCTTTTGGTGGAAGAATAAGCCTCAGCTGTTATAGTCGTTGCCACCCCCTTGGCAGCCTTGGTGTCCCTTTGGTCTAGAATCACTGTTTTCTACATTATAGTAGGTAGAGCAGTCTTCCTATATTCGGTCGTATGCTTTGCAAAGGAACTTGGGCAAACAACCTCTCTGACGCCATCAACAAATTGGGCACATGCGTCCATATCTTCAAGCAAATCTAGCTTAAAAAACGCATAGATCTCAGCAGACTCTCCAGAAAAAGGCTTTCTCACAACTGCCCATACAAGCAGTCTCCTCTTTCTCAGCTAGGAATCAGTCCCAACAGTAAAATGAGTGGGTCTTGGTGCCACTTTAGCAGCAAAGTCCACCATATCACTCTTTATAGTAGCAAGTCTCTCCAAATGTGAACTAGCCTTAGCTCCCAACGGACGTCTCGATACAGACTTTGGCACTTGGGTCATGGCAAAACCTCCACGCTGAGCAATCCTATCAGCAATCATACTAGCCATTTACGGCATGGCAGGCGTCATAGGCTCAAATCTAGCAGCCTTATTTTTCTTCCCATTGGAAGAAGTCAAGTAAATCATATGCCTCTCGGCAGCAGGCAGACCCTCACGAGTAACGAATGAAGTCTTCAGTTTTTTATCAACTGGCTTCTCTTGAGTAGGTGAGGAATATCTCTTCTTTCCACCTTCATTCAAAGTAGGCTCCATGACAACGATCAGACGAGCCAATGCATCTATCTTGATCCTCTTTATCTTCTCTCCAGGAGCAGCCCATCTTTCTCCCAGCGAAGATGACTAAGCAGCCAACGCCATTCACAGTACTCAGGAGAGGAGCTCAACCTATATTGACTTTTTCCTCATTTTTTCTCTCGAACCAGTAAGCAAGAGAGGCATACATGCCCTGCATTCTAACAGCTTATGAGGCATGTGACCTCCTCATTTCTCTCAATCGCCGACCTGGCTCGCGTTTGGCCCAAATGACATAAGCTATGCAGCTCGCCTAGCACTGCACCCCAGCGCCTCAATTCGTGGCCTCAGCTACACAGCTGCCCTTGACTTTAGCCAAACCGAGTAGCCCAAGCAGTGGTCCCTGCCACAACACGTCCTCGGCCCATGCTGAGTCGATTCCTAGCCCTTGCTAGTCGACGTGCAGCACCACCCTGATGGTTGCCCCGCGGCAGCACTATCCAAGAAGAAGACAAGGAAAATTAATTTTTTTTCTTACCTTGGTGCGGCACGGAGAAGACGAAGAAAGCAATGAAAGACGATCATTTGCATGGGCAAGTGTAGAAGATTGCTAGGGGATGGGGAACAAATATCCTCTAACTTTCTCTCTCTTGTAGGGTAGAATAAATTGCTCTCTGAAGTTGATTTAATAATCTACTTACTATAGACTTAAATAGGCTTTAGAAGTAATTTATTTCCCTTTCCTAGAAGGATCTAATTTCCAATTAAAAAGGGAATCTACATCAAAACAGGAAACAATCCTATGTTTCCTAAAGCAAGAAGATCTCTACACTTGCTGCCATTTCCTGTGATATTATTTTGACATAATATCTTGCAATTAGAGCCAAAAACCAGCATAAGTGGCCGGACCTCTTTTCTCCAAATAGGGACCGGCCACACCCCCATAAATAACCTTCATTTCTCCCAAAAACCTAAGTCCAATTCTCTTGCAAAATTCTCCAAAATTCTCTAAACACTTTTCCCTCAAATTCTAACTTTGGCATCGGAGGTTCTTCGGCCAAAGGCCCCCTCACCCCCCATTCATTGCGGACGCGTAAGGCTCTTGGTATCAGAGGTTCTTCGGCCAAAGTCCCCCCTCCCCCATTCATCGCGGGCGCGTGAGGCTCTTGGATTTGACGTAAAGAGTTAATTGTTTTGCATGTGCATTTTCGTCTAAGAAGAAGAAGACGGAAATTTGCATCCACAAACATGATATATTTACACTAAGGGTGTGAGAATAATAAATTAAGGTATGCATTGGGCTTATAATTTAACAACCATCTCCAATAAGATGTCGTGTAATGTTCAGTCCTCGTTGACCAGATATGACCTTGTCAACTCGGTCGCTGTCTACCGAATATTTTCTTTGGTTCGGTCGTGCACAAGACAACCGAATATTCGTAGTCTATTTGTACGTTGTCTTTCAAACGATGTGAGTCCGAATGATCCTTGATCCTACCAAGAAAAGATATACATGAAGAAATGTCAAAACTATGATGCAAATCCATTTTTAAGGGTTGATATGGCAAATCGATATATTCTAAAACTCCACTAGTGTGAAATGAGCTCAAATAAGGAGTGAATTATGCAAAACATTTGGATTCTAAAAAAGTCTTATTGTCTTACATACAAGATACATAAAAGTTTCGCAATGTCTAGAAACTCTTCACACAAACTCTAGGAATTCTTATTTTTAGAGTCTCCCTAATCCCTCAATACCCTTTAGCCCAATACATGTAATTAAAAAAATTGACCGTATTAAGAATGGCAAGAAGTGTGCAAAACAAATCTGAACGCATATGATTCAAATCATCTCCTCCAAGACATTCTCTACCAAATTTTCCACTCACTGAATTTGCTATGGACACCAGAACTGAGCTTAAAAAGTACCCCAAAGATATTGAACACCATGACAATGCCGTTCACGTACTCCTCATGCTACTTGGCGCCTCCGAGTAAAAGAACTCGAGCATTCCTCCAAAAGTAAGCATGTCGCAAACTCCTAACAAGAGGAATTGCCATCCTAGCCAAAAGACAGGCAATTGACATCATCGTGAGCCGCTTCACACCTCTTAGCTTCAACTAGGGCAGCTACAGCCATTGACCCAGACGCCAGTGCTAGATCCAGTCCGATCCTCCAAAGGGGTTGAAGCATGTTGACTTTTGTGTTGGAACCGTTCGCATAGGGAATTGAAGCAAGCACGATGGAGAGAAGGGGTACGTTTAAGTACTGAGTGGTGATTTCAAAGTTGTGTGAATTTCTGTTCATTTTGCTCCCTTGTACCACTGAGAATGATTCAACTTGGGCTAGGCAGCAATTCATCATGATTGTGCTTGCAAAGATGGGAACCTGAGAAATTATTATGTACTAATAATACTTAATTTAATTAGGCACAAAGAAGAAGTTACTTAAGCTTGTCATAGGACTGTCCGTCCGCTCTGTTCGGATTGATTGAAGATACTGCACGCTGGTTCCCCACTCTTTCGTTCGATGAAGGTTTCCAGTTTCGAACTGCATAAGCAAGTACCTTTCACAATTCACACATCCAAAAATAATAATATCAAAATCCAGTGGCATCAGTCTGTTTGATAATTGATACTACCATGTCTTCAAAAGTACTTTGTCTAATTTCAGTTTTACCTTGATGATTCGTGTTAACGAGTTCCCTGCAGTGGGACTTTGTGCCTATAAAACGGAGTCCCAATGATGAAAATGACCAGTGACAAACTCAAGGCTATAACTCTTATCAAAAAGCTCCAATTCCAGCCTATGTGATCTTCCATCCAAACCATAACAGTTGAGCTTATGAGTCCCCCAAGGCATATGTCTAAGTTAAACCAATTGAAGAAGGCAGAGATGAGCCTCACATCATTGTGATCAAGCTGATTAGCACCATGTACACGTAAGGCGACATTGAGTCCAGCTATACCAGCAGCAAATACATAGAGGCCAACGTATAGAACGGTTGTTTGAGACAGAGAAGGCTTCGCTTTCACAGCTGGTCGTAAATGTGGGAATTGAGCTTGGATTGCCAGCAAGATTACTCCCTATACTTGGTACCGAAAAGCTCATTCAATTTCGTATTACATGCTTAGATGAAAACATGCCATGAAACATATACATAGTTGAAAGAAAAGCATACCGCTAAGTTTATTGCACAGAAGATGATGAAGGTTGTGAAGCTTGTGAGGAGTGAGTCACAAATAAAGCCTCACACGAAGGAGAGCAGAAAAGTGGTTCCCATGAAATTGGTCACCATATTTGCTGATGTAGCAGGTGAGTAATGCATTGACAACCGGAAGTATGAGACGAAGTTAATGGCATTGGATAAGAAAACCATGTTGGTCAGCACCCCAACAACTGCAAACAAAAAACTAAGAACAAATTTCCTCATCATAGAACTACTTCTTAGACCCTTACAAATCAAAGTTTTGTGGGATTTACAAATACCCCACATTGTAAGGAAAGTTGAGGTTTCACCCTAACAATCTTTAATCGTTGAAAATAAAAGTCATGCATTAAGTTCTTAAAAGATCTTGGATTGCATTTGTTGAAGAACATGAGAATCCCACATCGGAAAATTGACAGGATTAAATATGACATATTGAGTATGTTCCACCTTTTATTACACTGAGACTTTTTGTAACAAACTCTCAGACATGTCTGCTATGCAGGTGGTAATATGCAAGTTAAGAGACGATAATAGTTTGGTTAGTAATGATTAATGAGTCATTGACCAACTTTACCATTATTTTTTAGTTAAAGTACTCATTGTCTATTAATTTTGAGTTGGATGTTCATATTCTAACATTCTAACAGATTACTAATGTAGTTCATAAAAATTTAAACTTAAGTAGAAGGTTGGATAGGACTGAGATAAAGTAAATCTAATCTTTACTATTCCGATAAATTAAGGTCTCCGCAACTTGGTAAATTTAGAAGTTACCACATGTAAGAGCAGCAGCTCTAATTCCTAAATATTTTTTGGGATTTGCCTCCTTTCCTCTCCAGTCAACAAACTGATCATCACTTTCTTTGTGAAAATCACTTATTTATGCTTATGCAAAAAAAAATAATCAAATATACAAAAAAAAAAAAAAAAAAAAAAAAAAAATCTGTTGTATACATATCAAACTGTGATTATCAAAATTGTGAAAATGTCTGGGTTTGAAATGAATGAGCCGAGGTATTTTCCTTACAAATTATTTTAAAGTCCTACGATCGTTGAGGCCTAACCAAGAAAACAATATAACAACAGAAGGGCTCAAAAAAAGCCAACCCACCGATGAAAATACTGATAACCCTAACATAACCAAACCAAGTAGATGTACAAAAATAACAGATCTTAAGTCTCTACATTTAGTTCTTGTGCATTTATCCGCATTCCGTTCTATCTCAATCATTCTAACAATCTACCGAGTTAAAATATGACACATCATCTAGCATTAAATTTAATTAGTTTATTTTGTTTTCTAATTTTCTAAACAGACTTTAACCTTGTTATACCGTTAGTCTTTTGTAGACAATTAAAACAGTAACCTTTGCCAATGAATGAAAATAATTATGACTGCCAAAAATCACATAAACTGATCCGATGAATCATATCAAGCAAAAACCCAAAAAACGATCTCTCTCTCTCTCTCTCTCTCAATGAAGGAAAATAATTATGACTGTCAAAAATCACATAAACTGATCCGATGAATCATATCAAGCAAAAACCCAAAAAACGATCTCTCTCTCTCTCTCTCTCTCTCTCTCTCTCTCTCTCTCTCTTTTTGGATTATCTACAATCTTTTTTTGGTTTGAATATTCGGCTCGTGCTACCTCGGCTTTTTATACTTTTCCCAAAACTTTCGTGGGATTGTTTAACATGCAGTACAATCATAGTAGAACCTCAAACCAATCAAACCATTTTTTTTTTTTTTCTTTTTTGAGGTTTGTAAGCTTTGTGAGATATTTGCTAGGATGTCGAATCTCTTTTATTCTCGTAGTAAGTTTTAATGGATCTGTTGTAAATAGCAGCAAGCATGGTTTTGATGGTCTACAATGTTAGGATTCAAGAGAGAGGATCAGTGAAACTTTGGGAGAGAAAAAACTTAGTGCAGTTAGAAAAATAATTAGAATTTAAAAATAGAACAAAACTTCGTAAATTCTCTATTAATCTATGTATCACTTTATAAGTTATTAGATTATTTGAATGATCGAAATACAATAAAATACGGTACATGTACAAATCCTAAATAGAGAGATTCAAAATCTCAAAATAATATAGTCGGGACTTGCTCATCAAGGCAGTGGAACTGCCTTTGGTGCAAGTAAAACTCGGATCATAATCAAATAAATGATGATGATTCTTGGAGGTAATAAACATAAATAATTTATTGTTCAAAGAATCAAAGAATATATTTTGAGTTAAAACCAAATCTATTACAAATAATTGGAAAGTATTATGCTTCCTTCCTAAGTACCAAATATCTGTGTAAATACTAATTAACAAAATTAAAGTGGTGAAGGCAAATGTGCATATAAAACGCAGATCATGATGATCAGAAACAAGGGAGCTGGATTTTTTTAAAACAAATCTGAAACCAAAAGATTTCGATTTGGTATTAGACTATCGATGAGATATGATGAACCCTAGCTACAAGGTACTAGGTCTCAGTGCTCGTGCAACCAAAGAACAAATCAAACAAGCATACAGAAAATTGGCATTGAAGTATCACCCGGACAAACACACCAACTCCCCCCAAAACATGAAAGACGATGCCACCCTCAAGTTCAAAGAGGCCACTGCGGCCTATGAGAACCTCATGAACAACAACAACCATAGCCCAGACCACCACAGCGACGATGACATAGACAACAATGACCATCATTGCGACAAAGAGAACGACAATGAAAAACGTGATTGTAATCACCATCACTATGACGATGGTTACAACTATAGCCATCAACACTACTATAGTGACTATAGTGGCAGTGGTTATAACTACCATCGCTTTGATGACGATGACGGCTACAGCAACAAGTATTACCATCCGTATGCCGATGATTTTGACTATAAACACCACTGTAGCAGAAATTCCTATAGCCACGACCAAGACCACGGTTACAACTACAACCACCACCGCTATATCCTCCACGAGTATTACGATTACATCTTTAGCGACCATCACTCTCGCTCCCATTGTCCTGATTACAGTTACTACAACAATAATGACAGTGGTGAATATTGTAACAAGACCAATATTGAAATCCTTGGACCTGAATTTTGGGGCGTTGATGTAGATGATCCTAAGCCTGCAAGCGGTATTGTGGTTTTCATAAAGTAGGGTTACTCTTCCACTTCCTAAATTTCTCCTTTGATCTTCTCAAGTTTTTTATTCTGTTATTAAAAGTTATTTGAAGAATATATTTACGTATATTCATTTTGAATAAAAACATTTTAAATTCAGTCTGAAATTGTTTCATTTTAATTTGTAGTTTTGTATAATGCAGTATGCTTATTACTGGGTTTCAGCGGACTGCATCATGGGTGAAGAAATTTTGGGTATGTTTCAGAATTTCTACTTTCGATCCTCTTCTCTTTCATCTTCGTATAAGAGATTTATGTTAAATTCTGAATCTATACCAACAATTATGCATGTGTTCATTTTTTATTTTTTTAGTTTTTTTGAGTGCAGCATGTGTTCATGTTACTTCACGAAAGTATAATGATCTCTTTGTTTGGCAAGAGAACATTATGCATATTATACAAATCAAAACTTTAAACTGCACATAAACCATAAATATGGGACTAACAGGTATAATTGGACTTATGTTGCTTATATGATGTGATTGAAAATAGTATGCCTAGACATTGCCGATTTATGTCTAGTGCATACAGGTAGTATTGCATCTGCAATTCTTTTTAGTACGAACGATAGTGGTGAGGGAGAAAACGAACCTAGGACCTCATGTACATGGATGAATACTCTCAACCACTTGAGCTACGAGTCTTTTGCTGATTTTCTTATTCTTTGGTTGGCATTTAGGGGTTCATGTATGACACTAGTCGCCACTGTTAGAAGAGATTTCTATTTTGATCAAAATACATAACAGTCAATAGAAGAGATTTCAAGTCCGATAAAACAAATAGTAATTTTGTTAGTTAACTGTAACTATCTTCAGACTTTCAATCTAACTAGCTAGATGAGTTTGTAATGCATAATGCAAGGCTTTCCTTAATTTTCATGTTCTTTAAATTTTCTTAGTGTACTCTTGCGTTTTACCCATTGTTCGTCATCACATTTGCAATTTACTTTCCACGATTCTAGTATTCTAGTATTCTATCATATTTATCAGATTTCTTATTACTAATGATCGTCTGTTCCTTGTTTGTTTAAGTCAAAAATCATACAGAGAAGCTCAGAAGTCACGCATGAACACACAGATTGAATTGAATTATTATCCAATCAAAAACTGAACTTTGTTGGATTCGATCAGATTGGATTGGATAACCTTGTATCTTCTCTCTTTTTTTGGCAATGCGATATTCAAAACTCTTCTAATCTATTAGAAGAAAGATTCAAACTCATGTGCATGGAAGGTTCGAACTGGGATTGGATAACCTTGTAGGCTTGTATCTTCTCTGTTTTTTTTTTTTTCTTTTCTTGAACACACAGTTTGATTTTAAGTATCATAATACTCATTCAAAGTATTAGACTATTAGTTGCTCGTGGCAGTTTGCCGATTGATCTAACCTACAATATATGCGGATAACCCTGAATCTAATGTAACTGCGTTGGATTCATTCTGTAATCAAGCTGCTCATACTTCAGAAAGCAAAGCTTTTTTTGTTTTGATCTCTATGTTAAGATTCAGAAATGTGAAAAATCAATTGTAGGCATTATATGTTGGATATTTTCTTTGGAGTTTCTATTAGCACTAAAAAAATCATCATACACGAAAGAAAACTAGCAGTCAGAAATAAGTTGACCCTCCATCTCTAGCAGTCTTATCCCTCCATCTCTAGCCACTTTATCCTTAGTTCCATTGATATCGATATTTCTTATGTTAGGTGGCTGTTGAAGAGAGAAGATGGCTCTTTTTCCTCCTTTCACTATTTCAGGAGAAAATTTGGCATGTACTCATTACAATTCATTTGTTTTGAATGCAAGTGACTATTTACAATCAGAAATAAGTTGAACCTTTGCATGCATGACGGCGTGGGTTCGAACTCCGTCAGTGGCTAATCTAATATTTAATCTAATAAAATCTATTGAATGACCAAAAAAAAATTATAAATTTTGAATAGATAAACTTATTTAAAAAAAAAATAGAAACAAGGCAATGGAAAACAAATTTTAAGTTTTAAGAAATAAAGTGGCGGGTTTTGAATTTCAAGGAGTAAAGTGGAATCAAAACTAAGTTTTAGGAAATAAAGTGACGACTTTTAATTGTAATGACCTGTCCCTACTTTTACGATTTTATTAATTTTAAAAGAATGAATTGACAAAAGTGCCACTAGGGGAAAGATTATTGACTTTCGTTGACCGTCATTTGGTGATGTGTATGAGCTATTATTTTATTGTATTCTCAAAGTACTCGACGATATGAATGCTTAAGTGCAAGTAGAATCGAAATTGAAGTTACTACAAAAATTTTACGAAACTATGAACGTTAAAAGCAATTTGATAATTTTATATTGCATGGGAAATATTTTCTATTTTTTTTTTTGTGGCTTTGTTTTGTGAGCCAGTAGGGCCCACACCCCACCCTTTCCCTCGCGGCTCTCTCCCAGGTCTCCCTATCACTAGGAACTCTCTCATTTTTGTTATTTCTTTATTCAACTCTCTCATCCCCCTCACTGCCACCTCACCTCTCTTACTCTCTCAGCCCTCACTATAACTATTTACTTCTCAAACTCTCTGTATCACTGTCCCTATCTGCAAGTGCAGAGTCGCCGGAGTACCACGACACCCATCAGCGACACGGCAGATCACCACCCATCTGTGAAGCCAGAATCGAGGGTACAGAGCCTCGAGCTCGCTCATCCCTCTCTCTCTCTCGTCTCTGCACTCTCTGTGAACTGTAATCCCGAACCACCATCACTCGCCGGCTCCGGCGAGGCAAACCATCAAACCACCACCACGCCGTGTTATTCCCCATCTCTGTGTAAGCTCAACCGTGAACATCCAACCCAAACTTGAGACACTACACCTCACTGTCGCACCATCGTTGTTCATGGGATTTTCCGGCGAGTTTCTCCGTTTCTAACAAAGGTGAGCTTTGGGATTCCCTCAAACCTTCAGTATAGATCGATCTAGTCTCATTTATGAACTTGAATGTTGTCGTGCTGAAGCTGGGAACGCAAGACCATCAAGGAGGAGATTTCCCAGTTTTCTGGGAAGTGAGATCGTGGCCACTGAGCCATTTTCAGACAATTTTTTTTCGACCTGAACGACCACAACTCGGCCCCATTTGGATACGGTTTTGTTTTCCATATTCCTAGCTTTGATTTGACTCTTGAATCACTAAAATTGGTTGAGATTTGAACTAGAAAATAGTTCTGGAAGTTAGCTAAAAAACCTGCAAAAACCTGGAAATCGCAATGAAGGCGCATGGGCGTGCATGGTGGCCGGTGCATGCAGCGTGTGGCTGCCTGTGCAGCTACCTTGTGGCGGCACGTGGAGGAATTCAAGGTCCCTCTTTAGATTTCTCCACATGTCGAATCCGAATTCACCGTCTGTTTTTCGAAATTCGACTTTTTAAAAATAGATCTTTTATTAGTCGTATACGGAAATTTACATTAATACGCTATATATTGGTGTAAATGGTTTCATTTCTAGGTGAAATGCATCGCAACGATCTTCGAAGCCCACGAGATGGGTTCGACTCGATGACATGATTTGCGAGCGTGCCTTTAGTTTCCATTTATATATTTATAAAGAATTTTTACGTTGTGTCTAGATTAGATTACCGTTTATAAGAATTAGCAAAATGATGAAATTTACGGAATTATGCTAAATCCTCTTGGATGCATAAGTATGTGAATTATTATGGGATTTATTTACGGCCATGAATGATATTTTACTAAATAGTATTATGTCAACTAGAACTATTGATTTACTGTTGCATGATCATATTTACATTATTTGCTCATCGTGTGCTACACTAGTGTTAGTACTCACCCAGGCCAGAGCTAGTCTTACATGTACGCTCACTTTCGATCCATTCTAGGTGCTAGTCTCATCCTAGATTGCTATAAGCAATTAGGATTTGTATGTGATGTGCATAGCGCCAATCTTCAAATGATTGTAGTACTAGAGCGTAAATAATTTCTTTACACCCAGTCTTGTTCATGTCAGAATACCTCTGTATGAACTCATGTGCCATCATATGTCGATGAGCATTCGATATGATATGTTCGTTTATACGAGATATTGTGATTATCAAGTATTATATGTCTTATACACGGAAACATTGAGACTGATTGCACTTTGAGATATTACCGTTTACGGTAAGTATTTTCATACTATATGTAGCGTATATATTTAGAAACTATACTTGTTTTACGGTCAGAGTTTATATTTTTTTGAAAAGGTTTTTACAAAGCTTTATTTTTAGGCCCACTCACCCTTATTTTTCGCCCCTCCAAGTTTCAGTAGCAGAGCTTCTGTGTCAACGAGGATTCTTGGAAAATGTTGGTATAGGAGAGTACCTTTGATGTTATAATTCTTATCCTACGTTTACTATACTTTACTTATGTACGTGTGAATTGGGTTCAATCTCGCTCACATGCGCATTGCATTTAGACACTTTTAGATTTAAATTTACTCGCATTTCCACATCATTAGACTTTATGGCTTCGTCACCTTCATGGTGTCGGCTAGCACAGCTCAATTTGGAGTCCAAGTGGATATCCCGGATCAGGGTGTGTCATAATTTTCAAAAGGCAAAGTGAAATCGTAATCGAGTACCAAGAAACGTATAAATTAAGTGGAAACTAATGAAAATGGCTTGAAAACTTTAAGTTTTAATCAAAAGGACAAAAATATGTTGTAAGTGAATAGTACCAAGAATGACTTTTTAGAGTAAAATGTCCTTAATGTTAAGATTCCCTAAATTAAAGGCCCTATACTTTTAGAGAACTGTTATTAGCACTCCAAAAATCTCATTCTACACTCCTCACAAGTGTATTTTTTTCTTCTAATTATAAAAAAATTTGAAGTGCCAAATGAGATTTTTGAAGTGCTAATACTAATTCTCTGCTTTTAATTTATGATCGAGGGTAAATGCGGACCAACTCCACCACTAATGAATTGATTGGGCCTAGGCTTCTCTTACAGCCCAAAAACAATAATAATCTTAACGTGCGGTACCCATGCAGCAGATTGCAGCTATGCCATATATATTCCCTCACTTAAAACCCTAGCTGTCTCTGTGCCTCTCCCTCGACTCCCAAGCACCATACTGCTCCTCGTCTCAATCAGGTTCGAAACCCTAATCTTTGATCCGAAAAATCGAAGCTTTTTCTTGACCTAATATCTGCAACAATGGTTATTTGCGCTTTCCCCCTAATTTAATTTTACTGAACGCGTGAATTTGCTGTTGTTATTTTGAGTGACAGGAAAAATGGCAGTCCCTTTGCTGAAGAAGCAAATTGTGAAGAAGCGTAAGACCCACTTCAAGAGGCCCCAGAGTGACAGGAAGCACTGCGTCAAGGTATGAGTCTCTGGGTCATTTCATTTCTCTTCGTTTTTTTTTTTCAATTAATTGAATCATTGGAGTTTTGATGCTTCTAATGTATTAGAAATTGTTTAGTTTTGGATATGAATTTTTAATTGGGTTGTTTGAGTAGGATTATTAAATTCTTAACCAATTAAGTATTGGGCAATTTGGGCTTAATCGAAACTTGGATTATCTGGTGATATCTGCAAGTTAAGGATGGAAATATTAGTTATCACACAAGTATTTGCTTGTGAAGACTTGGGTTCAATAAAGTTGAAAGTTAAACTTAAATCTTGAATGTGAGGTGTCTGAAACTATTTTTACTGTATGGGTACTATGTTGTTTTAGTGATGTTGTGTGTAGTAGTTGTAAAATGTGTTTCTCCCAACCTTCAAGGTTTTTGCTTTCGCTGCACTTACCAGAAGTTGGGTTGATCCATAGTATTGTTTGCAGTTTGGATTTATTTATTTTTTATCTAGGTGGCTGAAATTTGAATTAGAATGTGAGAAATATTGAAAAATGACTTGCCATGAGGTGATGAATCTCATTGTGCATCTTTTGCGTAGTTGGCGATGAAATTGTTATTCAACTGTTCTGTGTTTAGGGTAGATAGTATGGCCTGTTAAGCAACCGTGTTGCTGCCTCCGTGTGCTTCTATAGTCGGACGCATGTAGGGTGATCAAGTGGTTCGATATCATTGTTTTAGGAGATGCATGCTTCTTTGTGCATGTCTGCTTCCTGGAGCCTTGGTATTAAGTTGCTCTGTTTTAATGTATGTACTTTACTTACGGCAGGAAAGCTGGAGAAGGCCCAAGGGTATTGATTCACGTGTCAGGCGAAAGTTCAAGGGATGTGCGTTGATGCCCAACATTGGCTATGGGTCAGACAAGAAGACTCGCCACTATCTGCCTAACAAGTTCAAGAAATTTGTCGTGCACAATGTCAAAGAGGTTGAACTTCTAATGATGCACAACAGGTATGAAACCATTCTTTTAAATTACTAGTCCAGTGTCATGTACACATTAGAATTTTCTCACCCTTTGTTTCTCTAATGTAACTGCAGGACCTACTGTGCTGAGATAGCACACAACATTTCCACCAGGAAGAGAAAGGAGATCGTCGAGCGTGCAGCCCAGTTGGATGTTGTTATTACCAACAAACTTGCCAGGTTGCGCAGCCAGGAGGATGAGTGAACCTTGCTGCTGTTATGGTTTATTTTGCTATGTGTGTTTCCTACTGTGCTAGTTTTCGGAATTTTGGGAGAAATCTTATTCAGTTTGTTTTCGATTCGGTAGTGTTGAATCTAGACTATTTTACTAATCTAGTCATGTTAGATGACCTGAAGTTCTACCAATCTGTTTGATTTTGCCACATTTTTGCAAAGTATGTTTCTTTTTAATATGCAAAGTAAGACCAATACTATTGCCGTCCAAAAGGCCATTGTGTTAAAGCATAGGCAGTGCGACTTTCATGATGTATTTTTGGGTTAATTCCACTTTGTATCGTTTGTATCATGGACGTACCTGGCAGCCTTGCGTTTCCAAAAGTGGCCTAGCCTGCCCGAAACCCTCATCACCGGCCCACAAGACCAAAGCAATTCAAAATTGTTGTCCCTTTATTTCCCTGGACAGGTACATCGGAAAATTTCGTGCTTACGTTACCAAGATTAGTTTAATTAAGAAATCAATGTGTTTGTTGAATTTAATAAATAAATCAATGTGTTTGTTTTCAAAAAACACAGATCGACGAGTATGTTCGAGTTTTCTTTGCAAAAGTTCTTAGTTATTGTGTTTAATGCATTTGTGAATTCACCTAACACCAATGTAGTGTCTATGTAAATACAAAAATATGTCCTATGAACGACGCATTAAGAAATAGCAATTGACTTGAAGTTAAACGGACAAAGTCAATGGTATAACACTTTGAAACTTTGCAAGTGGCCCTCCACTACTGGAGATGAGTGTTGCTCTTGCACCACAGCGTATGTTCAAATTCCGTCGATTCTCTAATCTAACAAATCTATTGTTTGACCAAAAAAAAAAAAAAAGAACACTTCGAAACTTTTTGTAACTTTTTTTTTTTAATTTTTTTTTATCAGAACTTTGAAACTTTGTTATTGTCCAATTTTTAAAGGACAAAAACCAACTAGTCTAAAAATACATGAGAGTATAATTTGCTCTTTTACATATTTTATGGGGAATTTCACACGTATTTAAAGCAAAAGTCTACAACAAACAAAAGTAACCATCCTAATTGGAGAAGATGATGTGTGAAATCCTTATATTCGTGTTCTTATTCCGGAAAAAGTACTCCGCCATACTTGAGATAGTGAGCTATAACCTTTCAAAATAAGGGAATAAATTTGCTCACCATATTCGGTGATGCTCATAACTCAATTTTTATCTGTTGAATGAATTTTAAAATTTTGATGATGGTAAATAAGGCGATGCACATTACCATCGCTTAAGAGTGATGAACAAAAATGTACCCTTAAAATAATGAGCATGTCTAACCAAATTCGGCCGATTAAAAAAAAAAAAACAGTAAGCAAAGATACCTTTTTTTTTCTTCCGAAAAAGAAGAATCAAAAGTTTTTGAAGATAGTTCAAGTCGTAATTCTAAAGAAGTGTCGGGTAGGATTAGAATAAGTTTAGAACTCGGTTTTCTTTAACGTAACAAAAACGAAAATCAAAATATAAAAAACCAAGGTACTCTGTTGTGTACAAGTTCCGCATGGTGCGTTTTGGTTGGTTTAATTACTAGATTGCTCTTGAGATATTAGATTATATATATAACTTTGAATTTCGTTGTTGTTATTGTGTATGTGAATGGTAAAGTGTACAGTATGTGAAAAGCATAAAATATCTGTCAACCAAAAACACGCAGGTAGATCGTTTATGTTGCAACTTCATTAATAGGTCACCCTTTTTCCTGCACTTCACGTGCTTTTCACATGACCTTGTCAAGCAAGTCATTGTCTGGAAGTGTGCATGATCTTCCCTTCTTTCTTTTTTCTTAATTAATATATGAATTTAATAAGGATTAACTGAGTCAAACAAGTGCCAAAAAGTCATTAATCTTTAGGTCATTTAACAACAATATTATTTATCATTACGTTTTTGTCAACAACAATTAGTGTAGTTGTAGACACTTTAGGTCATTAAGCCATAATTTTCGAGAGGGTAATCAAGTGGCGGATTCTTTGGCTAATTATGGTGTCGACCACCTGGGCACTTTTTGGTGGGATTGTTGTCCTCCTTGTGACACTGATGCTTATTTTTGCATCGTTTCTCACTTTTCGACGTTTCAATTTGGGTTTTCTTGGTCCATGAATTTTGGGGTTTTTTTTTTTTTTTTTTTTTTTTTGACAATAAGAATGTGGATGGTGGTAATATGGTCAAACCCAACGAAGGTGGCGGTGCACCAACTAAAGCTGGTGGTGGTGGTGGCAACAGGGGTAATAAGAAGAAAAACAAGGGGAAAAAAGTGAATGCCCATGCTGATGAGGATGAGGGTGAACAATGTGATGACGCTTCTCCACCAAGCAATGAGTCACCAATTCAAGATAATACATTAAGAGAGATGGGAGTGTGCTTAACCTCACAATGAGCTAACAATAATATAGTTCAAATTCATCTTTGGCAAGAATCGAACCTAAGACCTCTCACTTACAAGTGAAAATGAATACTACTACATCCTAGTACGAAGTGGTGACCGGCTCATAGTTTAAAAATAAAGAATGAATACATGACTAAACAAATGGCAAATCCTGAATCAAAGCTTATAAATATTTCCTTAATACGCATGAAAATAATCTTGTAAAACACAAGTTATACAACAATCACATATCGCAAATAACGTCTTAGTTTTGACGATGCAGATGTAATCGAACCACTTGATTATTGGTGTATTTTTCCTCACGACTCATCTCGTGATTCAAGAGATAATAATCCCATGACTTAGGGAAGAGCACGTCCAAGTGAATTCGCCCGGGGTGGACCTGATTCACAAAGAACTTCCGAGCCAGGAAGTAAGGGCGAGTTTGGCTAAAGTGAAAAGAGATGAAATAAATGAAAACTATTAGAAAGCGAAAAACTGAAAACAAAAAACTTTGAAAAACAATCTAAAATATATTTATCTTTCAAATTGTTATTCTCAGCATAATTTTGTGTACGTTGTACGTTGTACTTGAACTTGTAGTTTTCACTCTACTGTCATATCTTTTCTTCTCCACAGTCAGGATGAAGCCAGAAATTTCTTCTAATGGGGCAATTGAAAACAACTAAAAAAACCTTATTATAGTATGGTTATACACAATTTGATATTAAGGATGATTTCAAATGATGATGCATCACAATTTTAATGTTACAAAAATTTCAATATAGTAGTGGAAAGTGGCAAAGTGATGAGATATTAAAATATAAGTACATGATAGGCGGGAGAGGGTTTTTTTCAGTTTGAATGACAGAACAAGAGCACTATTGCTCATATAATATTTGATATGGAGTATAAGTAGAATAAATATATGTTGGATATTAGATACATATATTTTCTTCAAAGATAATCCGGGTATATTATATAATTGTAGTCTGCAACTAAACAAACGAATTATTTGAGCGGAAGCATCTGCCTCCTGTGAGTCTTCATTGACTCCGTCCATGTCCACAGCCTTTAATTAGAAAAAACCAAACACAAAATATGAACAGAAAGTCACCAAACAGCCAGCCCTGGAATCGAAAGACTCTCAAAGCACGTAAATATACTTGTTACCTAGGTAGCTAGCGGTGCGGCTCATTACTACGTACTTTCATTGCATGTTTCTTCTGCAACCAAAACTGTCAAATTTTCTTAACCTAAAAACCCTAAACTTCCAAATCGAACCCATCTCTTGTCACGATCACAAGGTCCACATTCATGTCCTTCCCTTCCAGTTTGAAGGATCGTGTGGCCAAGAACCTACACATATATGTGAATTTCACCAAATTGAGGGGCTGAAGCCATAAATGTATGACCCTTGTGCTGTTGAAGGATATCGATATTTAATTTTATCGGTTGGGGATTACTGGTGGAAAATACACGAATTTTGCTCACCATGCATGGTAGATAAGTAGTGCAACCAATAATTATACGTATTTGTAGGTGCAATATTGCAATTAATTGAAAAAAAGTGGTCCATTACCTAAATATTGGATATGCACATGCACTGCATGCATTATTGCATGCAAGCCAGCTGCGATCGAAAGTTTGATGATAAAATTGAGTTTTTGTTACATATTTTTGGATTTGGATTTTATTTGCAAACTCCTAATTCAGTGATGCTTGATAGTAGATGGACCATCTTAAATTATAATTCAAGAACATGCTTATTTAACAACACGTGCCTCATCATCTCTGCAATTTCCTGTTTTTATTTCTGTTGCAATTTCTTCATATCAATACTAAAGTTGCTTCTAAATCTTGAACTTTTTTTAATATTTATATAATGATATATATATATATATATTTGTTTTTTTCTTTCCTGTTTTTGTTTCTGGTATAGTTTATGGTGCAACTTCAAAATTAGTATTGCCAGTTTCGTGTCTTGATCACCCGAGATCAGGGAGCATATTTGATTTGGAATTCTATTGCTTTTTTATTGGACCACCTGTCGTTGTTGTATGTTTACATTAAGGTATGAGGTATTTAGGTTAAGTCACTCACAATAAAAATAGAATAACGATAATAATTTAGTATAGAACATATCGTTTACAAAGAATTGAACCTAGATAGCAATACTCAGTGACAGATGTGCACGTTTAATTATAAAATAAAAATTACAAAAAGAGAGAGATTTTTGGAAGAAAAAGTGACCCAAAAGAAACATTATGAAGTGAGAGTGAAATTTATTCAGTCTCCTATTAATAATGTGCTCACAACAAAATACGAGACTAATTTTGTGATCTAGACTTTTTTTTTTTTTTTTTTTTTTTAATGATCCAAAAGTAAATAACAAATAAACTGCTGAGAATTATTGATTAAAATTATTAGATTTAAAATTTTTTTTATTGGCATCATGAGTTTGGAAGGGTGTTGAGAAATAGAAAAGAAAATAATTTTAAGATTATTGAACTAGAAATTTGATTTTAATGCTAAATTATTACTTTAAGCTCTAGAAATTTTGACTCAATCAAACGTGTACCCAACATGTGAAGGCATTTGGCACCACATTATCCAATATGTGAGATTGTTAAATCCTAAGATTATCTTGTTGGGACAAAAGTGGATCTTGCCGTATCACGCATGAGTAGTGTTATGAAACTCATAGTAATCTTGTGACCTAATGGGATAAACGATTCTCGTTGTAATAAGGTAATCAGAAGATAGTTCCGTGGTAATCGAATTATGTACTCAAGCAGATGATGATCTTCTGATCCTCTCAAAACTTTGAACCAAGTTGACAAAGCAATTGTGTGTCTTTGCAGTCTGATCAGGTCTTATATGATAAAGAAAAGGTAGCAAGATTATAATTTCATATCTCAGAGTTAAGCGTGTTTATTTTTCGTTTGAACAGTTTACAACCATATGTTGGGCTGCGGTCTTTCAAAAACAAAGATTATTATAAACAAAAACTGCGGCATCTTTGATTTCGGGTCATCCAAAGATTCCTATACCAAAACAATAGTCTCTTCCTATCTCATCAAACTTTCATTATTGCAGCAGTTGGTTACTTCAATATTTTAAAGGTCTGTCAAACGCAGCAGGAAGATTAAAAAATGAATCAAACCTCATTGAGCTCAATGTTATCTGAGTGAGATACCTGCTGAGTCAAACCTTATATAAATTAGAAAACTAGATTTTAATTCTTAAATAAGATGAAGTTTAGAAAAATGTCTTATACAAGATTAAAAATTAATTTTAATCTCTAGACTCTATTTAATGCCAGCATATGTATTCAATGTTTCTTTTTTTATTTATAATTTTATGAATTTAAATTTTATGAAAATATTATAAATTTTAATTCTCATTATGGTAGGCATCTTATATAAGAAAATATTTTCGTAGAGATTTTTCGGTACACTTATGTTTTTGCATATTTTCTTATCTGCCACTAATTCATAAAAATATATTTAGGTACGAACATTTCAATACAATGGGTTAGTATAATATGTTTAGGTACGGACATTTCAATACACTAGTTTAGTATAATATATTTAGGTACCAACATTTCGGGACACTAGTTTACTATCATATAGTTTGGTACGGAATTTTGGTACACTTATGTTTTTATATATTTTCTTATCTGTCACTAATTCACTATACTATATTTAAGTACAGGCATTTCGGTACACTAATTTAGTAAAATATATTATGATATGGACGTTTAGGTACACTAATTGAAGAAAGTTAAATCAAATTGTATAATAATAAATTTAAAATTTAATGTAATAACATTAAATAAGTTATCTATTAAATATAAAAACTTTGACAAAAAAAATTCTATTAAATATAAAAACAAAAATATAATATGAATTTGAATTAAGTACACATTAAGGCTCTAAAATCAATAATCAATCTAACACCAGTTTTTTTTTTTAAATTATAATCTTCTTGAAGGATTAAAATTCAAAAACCCTATATAAATTATATAGAGAGTGCAGATACGAGGAACAAGAAGGTGCACAATAAGTTCTTACCTGCATTTAACGGACATTTTAAAGAAAAATTACTTTGGGTTTAAATCATAATTTGTTCTTATCTTTCGATTACTTTATCATTACGAGAACCGTTTATCTTATAAGGCTTAATCTTATGGTTAAGACTACTTTTGTAATATACTTCCAATTACTTTATCACTACGAGAGGCCTAAGCTTATGATTAGACTACTTTTTGTAATACTCGGCTATATATCTTCCAAGTACTCTATGAGGCCTAAGCTTACAGTTGTCCGATAAGGCCTTATCTTATGGTTAGTCTTTTTATTTTTTGAACAAACAATATTATCTATAGGGTGATGGTGGCCTAAGCTAGTTCAAATTCACTCTAGAATCAAATCTAGGAATTCTCTGAAAATAAAATACCACTAGACTACTGTACTAAGTGACATGATTAGTATATTTTTGTAGTACTTTTTTGAGTCTTTGATATCCTACCAAAAACCCATTGTACCAAAACAAATACAACTGGGAAAATATCAAATAATTATTCGTTAAATTAAGGTTTAATAACTTAATTACAGTATCTAAATACAGAAATAAAGAAATAAAAGAATAGTTAGAAACCCAAAAATGCATCACCACCTTGGGTGGGATTGTTATTCAGTCCTTCCGCCCACACCCTTTTATTTACTTTCTCCTCCTCATTCCCTCCCTTCTCATTATTATTATTCCTATTTTTGTTATTCTCCTCATTATCCTCGCCTTTATTCTCCTCCTCCCCACCACCACCACCACCACCACCACCACCTTCTCCTCCGAATATTCCCTTCACCACCGTCTCCACATCGATTTTCTTTTTTATTCCCTCCGTACCCTCCGCCGTGGCAATATCGGGGATGTACGGCGGCCTCGACAGTCGCAAAACCGAATCCCACTCCACCCCCTTAAAGAAATCGTGGCCCTTGATTTCCCCCGACCCGATTCTCTGCTTCGGATCCTTCTCAAGCAATTTTTTTATCAGGTCCCTCAACGCCGTCGTTTCGCCTGTCAGTTCTGGAGCTTTTGTCAGTATCCGATAAAACGTCTCTTTTCTGTTGATCCCCTTGAACGGCGTGGTACCATACAGCATTTCGTAAAGAAGAATCCCGAGGGACCACCAATCGACGCCGAAATCGTGTCCCTGGCCCGATACGATTTCGGGCGCCACGTACTCCTCCGTCCCAACGAACGAGTTGGACTTCTCGGAGTTTTCCAAGTTGACGACGCCAGCTTCAGGCTGCGCCACCTTGTCGTCGGGCGAAATCCCAGAGTTACAGAAGCGGTGGAACGGCGAGCGCCGCTTCTTGTGCACCGGGTTCGATTTAGCTACGGATTTTGATTTCATCGGAGTCGATTGAGCTGATCGAGGAGGAGTCTTTAGGGGGGAGAGCTCGGTGGAGAGATCGAAATCCACGAGCATAATGTGACCATTTTCTTGGACCATGATGTTCTCCGGCTTCAAATCTCTGTAAACAACTCCTAATCCGTGCAGATAATCCAATACCAGAACCAATTCCGCCGCGTAAAATCTGAAAAACCAAAAGGAAAATCAGAATTTTAATTTTCTCGGAAGCCAAACAGAATTTAATACATTAACTTGAGATATTTTGACATTTACTTTACCTGATAACCTCATCGGAGAACATCCGCTCGCTCTGTCGTTTCCTAAGGCAATTGAGATCGCGGCCGGGGCAGTATTCAATGGCGTAGCCGACGAACTTCTCAGTGTCGAGAACGCCATGCAATTTAGGCAAGAGTGGATGCTCGAAACGACGTATTACTTGCTGCTCGAAGCTGACTCTACGGTACTCGCTGCCGTCGCTCTTCGCGTCTTTACTCCTCCGCTCGATTAAGTCCTTGGAAATTACCTTCAAGGCCATTAGCCCCTCCGCCGCCGTCTCTTCTCCCTTCACCAGAAACACCACGCCCTTGGCTCCTCTGCCCAGCGCCGAGATAACACTCAGCCGCCGGAAATCCAAGCTGGGAACCACGACGCCGTCGTTCTGATCGTCCATGGTTGACATCTCTGTTTCCGTTGGCAGCTGTGCAGAGAGCCAGATACCGAAATTTATACAAGTCTTAGTGAGGAAGGGTTCAATTCAAAAGGTGGGGGCCCACACATTGCACGGTGTTGTTGGTGGAACAGGATCCAGTCTGGATCTCTTCCATCAAAAGTTCAGGATCAAGTGATCTGGATCGTTGAATTTTGATCTAACGATATAAATTATTATAATTTTCAAATGATCTTTTATTTGTAACCGTGAATCAAAATTGAACGGTCCGAATCACTTGATCATATGCTTTTATGGGATAGATTCAGACTGGATCCTCTTCCATGATTGGTGTGAGTGGTGCGGCCACGTGGCTGGTGTGTGCTGACGTGGCGTGATCACGCGTTGGTTCGAAGCGCAGGCAATTTGCCTGGTTGTTGCAGAGAACGACGTCATCACTGATTCCATTGTTTGGGAGATTTTTAATTTTTAATTTGGCTGTTAATTTGGAACGCAAGAAAGTGGGGGAAAGTGAATGTGATTCACGTGCTTACGTGAGATCACTTGATTCTAGAAGGCGTGCGGTGCAGGGAATGTTTTGGTTCAAATCCGGCAGTGAGCGGAAAATTTTATTTATTGCGCTTACTTGACTATTACCATATGTTAAAACGGAAGTTCTCATTAGTCAGTTGGGAGACGTTAGGTCATATAGCATAATTTGCAAAAATTATCGTGTGATATTGAATTACTTCATAATATGACGATTGATGAGACAAATAACAAATTTAAAAGTCAAAAATATTATTTGTAAATAAAAAATTTACAATAATTTGTATCATATATATTGTTGATGATGTGTTTGACATTTATACCTTGATCATTAGGTCTTTAATCGATGGTTTAATGATAAAAAATTCACATCTATAAGATATTTCAGAACTAAAACATATTATACCATGACACGTAACAATGTTATGATGCAATGAGATGGAAGTTTTTGTATGGCCAATGACCTCAAGGGGGGAATGCAGTTGGAAGTTGAAGGTGTGTTTGAGTCAAACATACCACATAATAAATGGGTGAATTGAATTTTGGTTGCTGATGGGGTTTTCTGCCTCGGTCTTAGGTTTGGTTTGAGCTTCAAACTTTGGGATCCATCTCTTATGGGTCTTTTCCGGTTCAAAATATGGACACTCGTACCCATCCTCGGTACTAAACCCAACCTAAAGTTTATTTTTATTTTTTTGGTCTTTCTATTTATCCAAAATTTTAAATACACATGATTTTACATGCTTGATCCAAGTAATATTACAATTTTTTGGTAGTACTCTTAAAAAATAACAGGTTTGACTCACATGAATTACGAAAACCTAGTATATTTATGTTAAATTTGATGTTTTTGTTTTGGAACAACGATGGAATTTTATTCAATAGGAGTTACAACATTCGCAACCAAAGCTACCTCCCTACCCCCAAAGAATCCTCCAACAAACCAATCACGTCTGGTGGTTCCTCGAACCATGACCGAGTATGATTCTCATGGACTGCAACGCCTGTTAAGCGATGAGCGACTGTTTAATCGACGGCTCCCGTGAGCAGTAAGACCTTCGCATCCTCCACTTGTGTCCAATTGGAGGCAAGTGAATGTCATGCTCTTTTGCAATGAATCGCTCTCTATTGTATAATCTAGCCAAATCTCCGGTAGACTAGAATATTATTGTATAAAAAATCTAGTTAAATTACAATTTCCCAATAGAAAAACAAAAACAAAAATACAATTTCTCATAAAAGAAACTAATTTCAATTTTATTAGCTTGAATTTGAAAATATCACCCCTGTTTCAACCGATTTTATGCAAATGTTAAGGACGGTAACGTTATCTCTTAGGATAAGCGACAAACATGACCCCTTTAATTTATTTTAAAAAGTATATAATTATTTTGGTTTCTCTGTCTTCCCAAGTTTCCGAAACGTTTTGCAAACATGGAGAGCGCAACTAGCTCTGCTTCTGCTTGAAAAATGGAGGCCCGAAGGCTCGCCATTATCTGCTCCCATATCCGACCCGGTTTGGTTCCGGGTACGACCCGATTAGCTCCCGTTTCTAGGTCCAATTGCCATTCCTGTTTGAACAGTAAGCAGTGGCCCAGTGGCTCCGACGAGGGGAATAGCCAAAACGGCTGCGTTTTCTGTAAAATTATTCGCGGCGAGTCACCCGCTATCAAGGTTTCTATTTTTCTAGTTAAACTGCATTTTATTTAGTTATTTATGAGTATTCCATTTAATTATTTGTGAAATTCTGTACTTTGCAGCTCTACGAAGATGATGTTTGCTTGTGCATATTGGATACGAATCCTCTGAGTAGTGGGTAAGGTATCATTAATCCAATATTTAATTTTTCAATTATTATTTTTCTCAATTTCTAACTTTTCTCTTTTTGTTTGTGCTGTTGTGGTAAATTTGAATGAGTTCATTCAATTTGTTTTGTGAGACAATATTCTAAATTGCTTTAATTTACAAGGAGTTGGATTTGAATTTGGGTGTACGGTCTCTGCGACCTCATGTTTTTGGTATAATTTCTGTGTACGGTTTTTGCGGCCTCATGTTTTTGGCATAATTTCCGTTTCAATATCACAAAACATTGTGCCAAAAACATAAGGTGGCGGAGAGTCCATAGTGAGTCATACTTTTAGAGTCTCATTAGCGTTTCTCTACCATTTATAGATCAGCAGGGCAACATTAATGGATGCTTTTAATTCTGTACAGTAGAAATGCAAGTGTTTGTGTCAATTTTGCCGACGTTTCCTTTGTATTGTAAGTAAACAGTGCATAAAAGTAAGAAAGAAAGAATGCAACTATATCATCTTTATATGAACTTCTTTTAACCATGTTTTCGTTTCCACTTGCTAAAGTTCCGTACTTTTGCTCGCGCAGGCATTCTCTGGTTATCCCCAAATCGCATTTTTCTTCGTTGAAAGCCACACCTCCGGATGTAAGTACATCTCTATTTCATATGTTATGCATTAGATGAAATGATGGGATGAATTTCTCGATGCGTATATGGCAACATTGAGTATGTGTAAAAGATAGAAGTGGTAGAAGGGTGGTGAGCACATTATTGATTCGTTGGACTGTAATTTTCTCTACGTATCTCCGACAAGTTGCTTGGTTATAGTGTAATTTTTTCTGCAAATAATATGCGTGCGCTTCTTTATTTGTTGTGTAACGTTGTAATGTTTCATGAGTCTGCAGGTGGTAGCTGCAATGTGTTCAAAAGTGCCCTTTATCAGCAGCGCAATCATGAAAGCCACTGGTTCTGGTATGTGTTCAAATTCATTTTCCGGTGTCCCCCTATTGTATTTTCTTTTTGTTCTCAGGTTATGTACTCAATTAGCAATTAGGATGTGCTGAAATGGCCCTTGTACTTCCATGATATTTTCATTGACATCCTTGTTTTCACTTGCATGTATTCGGTCATACCTACCTAAGCTTTACTATTTTACACACTTAACGCAGATTCGTTCAACTTGTTGGTTAACAACGGTACAGCTGCAGGCCAAGTTATATTTCATGTGAGTCGTCGTAATTTCCCTTTTGATTTTCTTTTGGTTCAGCTTATACTTCGTAGCAGCAGATACAATTGAAACGATGCATCCTCCATTGAAAATCTGCAAATCGTATTGCGAATGAACAAGGCGAACTAGATGCATATTTCATCCGATCCCCGTTGTTTAACTTGAGGAATGTGATAAGCTTTTTCTAATCTTGCTATGTAACATGGCAATTTCAGACTCATATTCACATAATACCGCGCAAGGCCTTTGATAGCCTCTGGGCTTCTGAGGTATGTACCATTCACATTTTTGCCTCCTTATATGTGAAAGTTGTAGAGTCTTGAGGATATAAGCTTGATATATGCATACATGAACTCCGTAGGGTTTGCGGAGGCGGCCCCTGAACTTAGATCGGGAAGCATCTCGACTTGCAGATCGTGTTCGAGAGCAATTGTCGTTATCAGAAAACTCCAAAAACAGCAAAGGTGAAGGATCTAGCCTTACCGAAAACTAGGTGCATATTTCATCCGATCACGACGTAATTTTCACTGTACAATTATGTGCAATATAGATACTTTAGTTCTTCTAAACGTTTAGTATGTGGAATATGCATCACGCGTAAAAATCAGGAAACAAAAGCGTAATCTCAATTAATTAGCAGTTAGCGTTGCATAATGATACGGCAAACTTAAATCCTTCCTCTTGTGAAACTTGCTTCTACGTCACTCAATATATGTCCCCTAACTTCAATCTAACATTTGCCTGGTCTGTATTTCCAAGTTCCAATCCAATTTCTTGTGCATTAACATTGTGGTTTGTCTATTAGTATGCATTAAATTGTGTTTTACTTGCATGAATTATTCCTTAACACAAACAAGGTTTTAGGGAGTTGAGATTTTTGTGTATAGTCGAGTAAGTAGAGACGATATTTTTTTGTTGGTGATATTTTCTTTTATACAAACAATAAGGTATTGAACTCAACACAAATATAATACGTCATTGTCATCTATGTGAGTTGGATATGAGACATCTTACTTACAAGTGAAGATAAATACCACTATAGTGTAGTACTACTTGTTAGATAAGCGATATTTTCATTCCTATGAAAGAATACATTTTTTTTTAGAAGATACTGAATTTTAACAATGGATTAAAGAGAGTTAATGTCACATCCCTTCCCGGACGACACCACTTCCCGGGCCCGCTCCACCACCATAGCACGATATTGTCCGCTTTGGGCCTCGACCACGCCTTCACGGTTTTATTTTTGGGAACTCACGAGCAACTTCTCAGTGGGTCACCCATCATGGGATTGCTCTAGCCCCCTTCTCGATTAACTTCGGAGTTCCTACGGAACCCGAAGCCAGTGAACTCCCAAAAGGCCTCGTGCTAGGTAGGGATGAGAATATACATATAAGGATCACTCCCCTGGGCAATGTGGGATGTCACAATCCACCCCCCTTAGGGGCCCGACGTCCTCGTCGGCACACACGCGGCCAGGGTTAGGCTCTGATACCAAAATGTCACATCCCGGCCCGGGACGGATCACTTCCCGGGCCCGCTCCACCACCGTAGCACGATATTGTCCGCTTTGGGCTTACCATTCCCTCACGGTTTTGTTTTTGGGAACTCACGAGCAACTTCCCAGTGGGTCACCCATCATGGGATTGCTCTAGCCCCCTTCTCGCTTAACTTCGGAGTTCCTACGGAACCCGAAGCCAGTGAGCTCCCAAAAGGCCTCGTGCTAGGTAGGGATGTGAATATACATATAAGGACCACTCCCCTGGGCGATGTGGGATGTCACAGTTAATTGATCCTACTCTATATTATTTTAGGGCGTCTCGCCAAATATATCTTCTTTTTTTGTGTAACAAAAAGTTGGGGGAGGGATCCTTCTTCGTTCTAGGATCAGGGCATACCACAACCTTTTTGATAACTCATAGAAGGCGCCATAGCCCTCTTCTTTAGTTTTTTACAGACCGCCCATCAAGAAGAATTGCCGGCAATGAAACTAAAACTTAGGTCTTGGTCTAGCAAAGAAAATATCATTACTAACTCAATCCACCCTTGTTGGCCTTCCAATTAAACCATAAACTACATGTGTTTCCCTTCCCTTTACTCGTTGGAAGTTGAAAGGTAGAACTAAAGGATAATACTTCCCCCTTGGATGGACGAGCTCATTCCCCATTTGCGACGCATCTTTACCGTAGAATTTTCATTATAAGAACGATGTAATCTCTTAATCTTCATTTTTAGATCATCCATACAAAAAAATCATTTGAATAAGAAATCGTTTAGTTACCTAAATGTATCAAATAAATTAACGGTGTAAGTAGACATGTAAACGGGTTGGGTTTACTGGGTTTAAGTCTGGTTGAACCCGACCTGTTTCAACCTGTTAACCTTTTTTTTTTATTTTTTAAAGTTTTACATTTCATCCAAATTAATTACAGCATGCAATGTATTTGATTTCCCATGAATGAAAGCTATCGAATCTTTTCAAATAAAAAAAAATTACAGCCCCGTTTGTGAGCATCATCGAAGATTTCCTTGAGCTTGAGTCTGCCAAAATCCAAAAATAACAGCATCCTATGTCCTGCGATTTTTTAGACATAACGCAGAGACCTAATCGCAGTTGAAATTATCCAAAGCACAAAACCCATGAACAAAAAGCAAAACCCATTATCCAAAGCACAATCACAGTTGAAATTATCAAACACAAATCAACTAATTCTGAATTAATTCGAAGTTGTTTTGAAGAAACCACCTAAAATCAAGCTCAAGTAAAAACAACGAAAAGTAATCGAAATGAAAGAAGAGGTGGAAGGGAATCGGAGCTTACCAGAGAGAGAGTGGTGGAGTCGGAAGGGAAGGAGCATAGCGATGAGCAATCTTTCAGTCTCAGAGAGCAACGCTGTGCTATGGTGCGAGAGAGAGAGTTGTGAGGGAGCTGAGGGTTTTCTATTAGGACTATTGAAATTACACAAAAATCCTCAATAACGGGTCTTAACGGGTTTCGCGGGTTTACCCAAAATGACCCGTTAACCACCCGACCCGTTTATCACTCACTAGAAGACTAATTTTAACGGGTCGGGTCGGGTTAACGGGTCAGGTGAAAAAGGCCAGATCTAAGTGTAAGTACCAAGTAGCATATTTATGATGAACCGTTGATTTATTTGATATATTTAAATGGTTAAGTGATCTCTAGTTCAAATGAATTTTTTGACCTTCAAATGAAAATTAAGACATTGAACAATTTTGATTATGAAATTTCAATGGTAACGATACGTCATTCGCAAGTGGGAAAATGAGTTCATCCCCAAAAGAAGAATGCAAACATTATCCAAAACTAAATAGAAGGAAAGTGTAGCGTCAAAACTTTCCAAGTTGGAATTTGGTTTGGGACAAAGTAGTTTTGTTTTCCACGAAACGATATTTACGAAGATTTGTTCAGGAGCATGTAACTTGCGTGATTAAGAGTTTATTTTTAGTATTATTTGACAATTGACACATTTACATTGCCCCAACAATGACACAATTAAAACCATGACATTCATAATATAGTTGGACTTAGTCAAGTTTATTAGAGCAATATTCTTTATAGTTGAGTCGAATTTGAGATGACTTTTAAGTAAATGTTGTGAATAATGACCAATAAATCAATTTCCCATTGACGTCCCATCTTTTGGGATCAATCCCATTGACCGACTTTCATAATCCAAAGGGTGTTGAAAATTGGGTAAAATTATGACAGAGTAAGGCATTGGCCATTCACCAATATGATTTTTGGGGATTCTTTTGGTGAGAATACTAGAGATTGGTAAATCGTATTCGTTTATCGTATAACATATGGTTAGTTTTTATCAAGTACTGTTTGTGTTTAATTTTAAATAAAAATATTTAAAATGATTTTTGACAGCGCTATGTACAATGAACATACATGATTCACGGATCTTCGAAATCCTCACAAAGAGTATCTGGTGAGGATCCATATTTGGCCATTCACACAGTGTGAATGGCAATTTTAAAATTATAAGTGGGAGGTCTTAGGTTCGATTTTCGTCAAAAGCGAATTTAAATCATATTATTGTTAGTCCATTGTGAGATTAAGTTCACTCCTTTTTTCTTAGGATAAATAATATTGTTTTCACCAAAAAAAAAAAAAAAAAAAAACAGTAAAAGTCACCTATGAAAAATAGATTAAATAAATAAATAATCAAAATTAACCAAAAAGGGTCAACTTCCAATTAAAATTGAACTTACAGGGGAAGGCCCAAATCCAAAAGTCAATATTCTAATGTTAGTGTAATTGCTAGTTCAATAATCCGTTTAAAGTTTAAACCATATTTTGGGAGGAAATTACTATTGTCAGTCTAAAGTTTTCACTTTTGCATTTAAATTTTTTTTATAATACACTTGTGAGGTGTTTAAAATTATATTATTATAGCGTTAATGTATTTCATTAAATTATTACTTAAATATCAATTAATGTATTTATTTTTTAATAGTGACATATCACAAAATTTATAAATGTAATCTACAAAATCAGTATAACTAGAATTAAAAAAGTGATGCTAGGAAGATTACATTTGTAGACAAAATTTTGAAAACTAAAAGACATGAAAGTTGATGATTAGTTTATTACTTAAACTTTGATAAACATATTCATTTCTATTAATGACATATCATTTAATTTACAAATTTTATTTTAAAATTTAATCTTTTTAACATTATTCTTAAAAAAAAAAAAAAAAATGTCACAAGTCTTTGGGCTGGTTTGGTATTGTTGTGCTTTAAAAAAAACTGCTTCTGCTGTGCTGTGAGAATAAGCCGCTGTGAAATAAAGCAGCAAAGTGTTTGGTAAACTTTTTTGTAAAAGTGCTTTTGAAAAAAAAAAAGCAGTATTAGAGTGTTTGGTAAACTTTTATGTAAAACAGATGTGAAAAAAAACCGATTTTTCAAAGTTGGGTTTTGCAGCTTCTTGTTTTTGGCTTTTTTTTTCACCTCAAACTGTGAAAAAAAAATTGAAGCTGAGTGTTTACCAAACACAAAAATAGCTCCCAACTTTTTTTAATAGCAGTTTTTTTCAAAATCAGCCTTTGTCCTCTCAATTCTCAAACCCCCCGGTAGGAAACGTAATCCCCTTTGAGGGTTTGCCTTTGCCTCTCTCTTCGTCTTCGTCTCCTCCATTTCGCGCTTTCCTTTTTATTTCCCTCACCCTTTCGCTTTCGCCCACCACCTCCTACTCCTCCTCTCTCCACCGCTTAAACATCGATTTTTGGACGCCCGCATCCGCAGAAAACGCCATAGGAAACAATCAATTTGGGGAGAGGAAGCAGAAGACGGATATGGCGCCGAGTCCCGCATCGTCGACGGCGGAGAAACTCAAGAAGGACGGCAACACCTACTTCAAGAAAGAGCGATTCGCGGCCGCCATCGATGCGTATACTGAGGTATTGTTGTTTTGTTTCTGCAATTCGTTGCCCTCGTGTACTTTGCCTGTGTGGAAAATTTAAATGTTAAAGGTTTGATCTTTGTGATTGATGATTTTGTGGTGTTGTTTTTTGGCATTTGGGTTTTGAAGGCAATCACTCTGTGCCCTAATGTTCCTGTTTATTTTACGAATCGCGCTTTGTGCCATCTCAAGCGTAAGTATGTATGATCACCCCCTCTCCCTAGTTTCAATTTTCGTTTTCCTTTTTGTTTGTTGGATTTCATTAATGGGTTTTGAGTAATGCAGTGATTGGACGAAAGTCGAAGAGGATTCTCGGAGAGCTATTCAGCTTGATCATAATTCAGTTAAGGTAAAATTCTTATGTTTTGGTTTTGATTTTGTTCTTTTTTTCTTTCTATAAATGTGTTTCTACGATGTTATCTGTGACATGAAAATAGAGCGGTGAGATGTTTGGAAGAGTGAGATTTTGGTATATTGATATATCCTTTTGTGTATCGGCTCGAGATGTTGTCGTGGTGCTGCAGGGGGTTGTATTCATTGTTGAATTGTGATAAATTGAATGTCAGCATTTTAACGCATGGAGGTCGGGTCAGAAATCGTTGGCCTACATTACACGCACGAGGACTTTGTCCGTTTGTTACCTTTTCTAACAAGCCATCAGTTTATGAGTTGGATGCTATATATACAATTTGAGCACATTCAAGTGGCAAAAGACGTTTAATACCAGTTTTGTTGCCACCCAGATGCATAATATGAATTTTCACCTAGATGATAGCTTGAAAGCGGGTTCCTTCTATGTGCTTTGTGCTCTTGACTTTTCTGTTTGAGATTATGATCTGACTTCTGAGAACCTGTGCTTTCTTGTCATTTTTCGCTTGGTTGCAAGTGGATATTCTGTACTTTACACTTTTAAACAAGTATTGGATGGGTGGAAGTTTGTATTGTAATGTTGCATATCGTGTATGTTTCCCTGTACACTTCTCCGAGTCTTGCACATTAACCCATTGTCATCTGGCCATTTTCCTTTTTTCTAGAATCATCATCTTGCCGCATAGTTCATTGAAAATTTTATGCGTGACAGGGTAACTATATATTGGGGCTTGCTTTACTACAGAAGCAAGAGTATGGCGAGGGAGTTAAGGCACTGGAGAGGGTAAGGAGTGCTTTCTGTCTAGCTTTCTCTTATCATGAACATTGAGAAAACATCTCTTAGTATGCTGCTTTTCAGTTTATGATTACGATAGAAGAACAAATTGGAGGTCAATCAAACTCACAAAATTTCTGCTAAAAACTACTTATATCTAGTAAAATTACGAAAGTTGTATAACCTATTCAGAAAAAAAAAGAAAAAGAAAATACAACTGAGGATACTTTAGAAAGATTATGGCTTTTTTGATCTTATTTTGAAAGTTACATAATCTCATAGAACAAAGAGGGTTATGAGAGGCTGTATTATAGTTGCATCACAATGATGCAATTGATATTCACCACTTGCTTAGAAGGCCTTGCTCGACATGCTTGTATATGATGTAATTTGAAAACAGGGGGGAAATCAGGTGTATTACAGAAGCTTAAGCAGTCAAATGGCACTAATACTGTATAATATCCTGCCTGATTTTATCATAATACTTTTATTATTTCATAGTCCTTTCAAACTATTATTTCATAGTGTTCATACTGCTTTTAAAACCTGTTTGTTGGATATAGTTGCTTACGACGTGGATAAAATATTTGAATTCTACTGAAGTTTGTTTGAACTTCCTGTACAGGCTTTGGATCTTGGGAGGGGTGCGAGTCTGAATGATTATATGGTAGAGGAGATCTGGCAGGAGCTTTCAAAAGCAAAGTACATGGAGTGGGAGGAGACGTCGAGCAAACGTTCATGGGAATTGCAAAATTTGAAGTATGTCTTGCTTGGGTTCAGGCGTATGATGTCTGAAAATGTTTTCAATATTGAAAAACTGTTGATGTTCGTTTAAAGGGAGCTGGTTCATAAAACTTGTTTCATGTCTCAGAGAAGCTTGTGAGACTGCTCTCAAAGAGAAACATGACTCTTGTCAAATGGAAGGGTTTTTGGATGAAGCTGCTACTACCCAAAAGAAACAGTTAGAGGCGTTAGGAAGAGTGTTCGAGAAAGCTGCAGAAGCTGACACGCCTAGTGAGGTCAGTACATGGTTTTGGTTTTCTTTGTCTTCCATTCTCAGTTACTTTTGTTGTGACATTGTTAAAAAAACTTCAGGTGCCGGATTACCTATGTTGCAAAATCATGCTTGACATATTTCGTGATCCTGTGATTACTCCAAGTGGGGCTACATATGAGAGATCAGTGATCCTTCACCATCTTGAGAAGGTATATGTTGTCATATTTCATCTACTAATACAAATGCCTTCTCTGCACTGGTGTATATAATCACATTGATCTCTGGCCTTTTTTTGGCACTATATACCAGGTTGGCAAGTTCGATCCAATCACTCGAGAGCCGCTTGATCAATCAGAGCTAATATCAAACTTTGCCATAAAAGAAGCAGTTCAAGCATATTTACAAGAGCATGGTTGGGCCTACAGAGCATAGTGAAGGTTGAATTTTATCGGAAACTTATAGAGTCGATAATTGTGTTAAAACATGTACCGAACTACCTGTGGCAGACTGCAGTGTCCTCTTTGTGTTTTTGATATTTGGTGATGTGCCCTAGAATCATATTGAGGGTCCTATCCTTTCAGAAAATGTATATAGATTACAATGAAAACCAGTTCTGCACTCAGTGCCGGTGTAGATTCGTCCTACTTAACATTGTTGTGGTTTACTAATTCGGTCTCTCTTTGGGTCCTCAAAACAAGTTTTTCCGCTTCATATCGATGTATACCTTCAAATGCCGGGCTCGATTTGAATGTTTTAAATCGGACCGTTATATCTGATGGTCTAAATGATCTCACATCACAATCTATATGCAACCCATTGATGCATTGTAGAATTTTCGCTCCAAAGTTTTCTGTCTGTTTTCTCAACGAAACTGTGATCCACCTGTTTTTCATTTAGATCTGTTCATCCTATGATTGTTAGGAGGCAGTGAGCTCAATAGGCAAATCCTCCAAACCACTTAAAAGGAAAAGGGATGAGGATTATCTCCGGATCCTCTTTGTGAGGATTTTGGGGATCAATTCATCATAGTCGTTCATCGTATATTGTGCAGTCAACTTTTGTTAAGTATTTGTTTGTGTTCATTTTTAAATAAAAAATTCAAAATAATTTTTAGCCACAAGATGACTGAAGAATGATATGATGCACTGATCCATGGGATCCTCACAAAGAGGATTAAGATAGAATCCTATTACCCACCCTCTAGCAAGCCTTTATTTTATTATTATATGTTTTTTTAATTAATTTTAAATCAGTTAATGAATATTTTTACATATATTTGTAACAAGAGATGGACGGAATGTAATAAAATTGTATGAATCACAGTAATATTGATTCCTTCCCAATTGGTTAGATCGTAGGTGTGATGATTTACTTCATGGACGAGGTCTCTGGTGAAGTCAGTTGATCCTATTACTGTAAATTAGAGTAAAGGTTTTTTGTTTTTTTAATAATTTTTTATTATTTAAAGAAAATTACATCTCGTTGAAAACATTTTAATTTTCGTAGGGTTTTCGCTTGCACTCTCCCATATATAATGCGAACAAACTCGGCCCACAGTAATCCCGAAAAAAGAAAAAACTGTTCACATCCTCGTTCACTCTCTCTCGCTCACAAAACCTCCCGGCGGGACTCTAGGGTTTTCAGAGACCTCATCTCTCTCGGTCGACCGCAACCATGGCGACCACCACCGCCGCGGCTCCGCGTCAGCTCTCTCAGAAGGAGGCTGACATCCAGATGATGTTGGCCGCCGAAGTCCACCTCGGTACCAAAAACTGTGATTTCCAGATGGAAAGATACGTCTTCAAGCGCCGCAATGATGGTACACTCTCATCTCTTTCCATTTTTTCAGATATAGTTCTGATTTTTAGTTTTTATTTCTGCTTTTGCAATTGTATCGATGCTGGGAAAATGCATATTTATTAGACTTTTTTTATTTTGTTTGTATTTGAAATGATGGGCAATCTATATTTGTTTTGCCAGATCTGTTATTTGGATAATTTAGCTCTAGGGTTATTTGTTTCTGTAATTTTTCTTTCGAATTAATATACATTTGTGACTATCTGAACTGATTCATTTGGTTCAATTTACTTGGGTTTAGAAAATTAGATGGTTTTAATATGAATTGATTTTGTCTCGGGACTGTCCGTGCAAGAAGCTCTATAATTTGTCATGTGTGTGATAAAGATGTTGTGAAGCGCATTAGTATGCGGTTGTGGAGCGCAATATTGTGCTAATCTGTGTTATTGTTCGTCGTATTGTTTCGTTAGCTGTTGATTCGTTTCAGGACTAGCTTTCAGTTAACGAATTGGCATTTTAGTGATTAGTTTTGGTTGTTCTTAGGGATTTACATTATCAATCTTGGAAAAACTTGGGACAAGCTTCAGATGGCTGCCAGGGTGATTGTTGCGATTGAGAATCCCAAGGATATCATTGTACAATCAGCAAGGCCCTATGGTCAGAGGGCTGTCCTGAAATTCGCTCAACACACTGGCGCTAATGCTATTGCTGGAAGACACACGCCAGGTACTTTCACAAATCAGCTCCAGACGTCGTTCAATGAGCCCCGTCTCCTCATTCTGACTGACCCACGAACTGACGCTCAGGTGATGATCATATTCTATTTCTAGTGGCATTGTATGTTCCTTCTTTGTTGCCATATTTAAGTTGATGTTTTTATTCAGGGCTTGTGTATATGTTATATATAATTCTCTTAGTTATTTCCCAATTTTGATCTGCTTGTTTTTCTTAGCGTGTTCTGATAATCGTTATGTGCCTGCAGCCAATTAAGGAGGCTGCTTTGGGAAACATACCAACCATTGCTTTCTGCGATACTGATTCCCCTATGCGTTATGTTGATATTGGCATCCCTGCCAATAACAAGGGTAAGCACAGCATTGGATGCCTTTTCTGGCTCCTAGCAAGGATGGTTTTGCAGATGCGTGGTTCTCTCCTTCCTGGGCATAAGTGGGATGTCATGGTAAGCCCAGAACACCACTAGTAAAAAATTATAATGTTTCCGTAAACTTTTAATCATCGTCCAAAATTTCTTTTTGCAGGTTGATCTTTTCTTCTATAGAGACCCTGAGGAGGCCAAGGAAAAGGAAGATGAAGATGTTCCTCAAATCCCAGATTATGGAACTGCAGATTATGTTGCACCTGTGATTGGCGGGGCTGATCAGTGGCCTACCCAAGTTTCTGATGCTCCTTGGCCAACAGATGCCACTACAAGTGTCCCGGCAGCTCCTGTTGTTGGCTGGACCGCAGAACCAGGTTTCAGTTGTCAACTTTTTAGGGTTGTAAATTTTGTGGTAGAATCATCACATTTTGATTGTAATATCCTTGTTGGATTCTACAGGCTGTTGGAAACATTTATGCTTAATCACATTACATGTTATCAAGTATGCATCTGTTTTCTCAATCATGTACCTATTCTGACACAAATTTGTTTCTTCCCTATCTCGTTTATGTTTGAGTGCAGGCGCAGTAGGGGGAGAGTGGGATTCGATTCCTCCAACACAAATCCCTGCTTCCGCGGTGGAAGGTGTTGTTCCTCCTCCTAGTGGCTGGGAATTATGAAATTCTGAAGGGTGCTCGTCACAATGTCGTTGAATCTGTAGTCGGCTAGATTTTCTTCTCTCTTTTGGGATTTTGTAAAAGGATTATGATACCATTTCGAAAAAATGGATCGTTTTTGAAGCCGTTGAGTTTAGATTTGAGTTACTCTGTGAGGTCTAGACAGTGTTATCCTTGAATGATTTCTTTTTATTAATTTATCGTAATTTACCAAAAGAATTACATCTTTAATAATCAATCAAATGTGAGTTTTTATGTTTATAGCCAGAAGTCACTTTTATTTTATTTTATTTTAAATTGGAAAGGATGTTTTATTATGAACATAGAATAGCACAAATTATCTAAACACAAACAAGAATATCATGAACTATAACTGCGTCTTTGTAAAACAGACCTACCATGGACTATCAATATTTCTTTACTAATTTCGAAAAATGTCACAAAAAGGATCGACTATCAATATTCCTTACAAAAATACACGAAAATGTCTAAGAAAAATACAACAGACTAGGTGTGTACATTATCGACGTGATCCTCGGTGCAAAATTTTTAGCAAAAAACGTAAAGGTGAGCAAAAAGAGCGTCATACGTACCTCTAAGTCAAGTCAAATCAAATGGCACTTAAATAAACCTAAATACCTTCATACAATTACACCTAAAACTCTTGTAATATTCTGTGCTGGAGTTCAAAGTTGGAGGGGATTGGCAAACGAGTAGTATTATAATACAAACGGTTTTCTACTCTGATTTGCTTTACGTGAGTATTACTCTAAACAAATTCCGAGTAACATTTGACACTGACTTATTTACAGTGATTTGTTTTATCTAATCAGATTTTACCTTTCATTAAAATCGCATCATAATTAATAAACTAGGATAAACATTTAACTCTTGGAATCTCGAGTCTCTACATTTAGTTTTTGTGCATTTACTTGCATTTCACTAAATCTCGACCATTATAATAATCGATTCATGACATGACAAATGGAACAACATCAACTCCTCTCTTTTAACCCTTGAAATCTCGAATCTCTACATTTAGAATTACTCCTATCTTTTGGCGCGTCTCTTCAAGTCTTTCTTTCTCCTCTCTTTCGTGGTTATCCATTTATAACCAATCTGGTTTTGTAATTTTCTTATCAATAAATGGCATTACAAATGGAACAACATCATCTGTTTGTGCTACCATGCCCACGCAATTTTCATCAGCCATTGCAACATTCCAGGTCACTTCATCCAGATAATACTCTTCTTTCTTAAGATGAGGGAGTCCAATAATAAAAGGGTTGGAGCCCTTGTCGTGCCTTCCACACTTATGGCGTCGGTTTTGGCCTCGATTCATGTTGGCATGTGCTTCAAGCATAGCGGTTGAGCTAGTAGATCTAACTTGATGATGTTTCATCAACAACTGATTTTTTTTTTTTTCAGCATGTAGTAAGAAAGAGACCAAATCCTAAAATTTCAAAAATTTGTGTGCCTTATATTGTTGTTGTAAGACAATATTGATGACATGAAAAGTTGAATAGGTCTTCCTCAGGAGATCTTGTTCAGTCAAGTTCTTTTTACTGAACTTGAAAAGTGATTGGATTCAACAAACTTTAGAATTGTATTCACAAATTTAAAGTCTTGAAAACGTAAATACTGCCAGTCATGTTCAGGCAATAAGATATCCCTTCGATGATCAAAGCGCTCTTCCAAAGGAGTCATAAAGGTCTTGGATCCTTTTTAGCGAGGTACTCGGTCTGCAGTGCGTCATACACATGCCTTTGTATGAAGATCATAGTGGTTGCTTTGTCAGCTTTGCCAACCAAGTTATCCATCTCAGCTTCAATGGTGACCCTAAGACTCTTTGCAATGAGGTGGAGCTTTATATCTTAGACACACTTAAAGTAGTTTTTTCTAAAGACTTTGAAAGCGGTAAAGTCGAGTTTGTTCAAAGTCGACATGTTGCTATAACGAAGAGAATAAGATTGTGGTTAGTGCAACGGACAAAATGATCCATGCACAAGGAGTAGAAGATTCAGGTTCCATTGAACGTGTTTTGGATCAAATTTATCAAGTATTTACACAATCATAGAACGTTATATATTAATTACAACAAAATCAACTAAAATGATCATTTTTTAAAATTCAAATTATTGAAAATTTCATGTTTTGAATATGTCCTTGATATTTATTAATTTAATTTGTTCAACAATTTATATTTGATTTATGATCTTTACAAGTGATACTTTCAAGGGAGAATTGAACTCCAAATCTTAATGCCCTTGCATAAAAAGTGACATGTTTGAATCAAGCAATCACCAACTCTTCTGGTGCCCCTTTTTTTTTGGTGTGTTTGCAACTTTGTCCCATGCATTACTTTTTCCACTACACATGAGTTATTCCTTGATATCCATCCCCTGTTTTGTGGGGTTGGCTTGAATAGACCAAACCTCAATTATTCAGGGACATAAAAGACACTTTCTTTATGCGTATTTGCTTATAATTTGGTATGAGTAGGCAATAACACCTTTTCAAACGTGATCAATCAGATTCATAGTTACCTATCGAACATGTATTGGTGGTGTTCCTACAGACTGAGTCGGATCGGATTCGATATAAAGGCATTTTGCTCCTTTTTTAGCTCGAATTCTCCTTCCATAAATTGGAATAATTTAAGATATTGTTAAGATGTTAGTAAGTAATTTGATGCTTGTCTTCTTGATTAATTACAAGTTTAAAGGGACAAATGGACATCTAATCCTAATAACACTTCTCTTGTCAAGGGATGACCTGACATTTGCTTAGGATGAACTTTTTATATGTACATTAAATGTCCACAAAAAGAGGTTCTTGTATGAGGTCACTGGACATGATAGGTCATGATATCTTACGTTAGAATTTTTCCCTTAAATGACATTTTCAACAAACATGTGGCCTTCACTCAGTATAAGGCATGACACTTGGGGCCCTAGGGCAAATTATTTCCTGATCAATTCCTTTCATTATGTACACATACATAGCTACACAAAGCTAAAGCCTATATAAAAATGAAAATTAGGATTTGCACTATTCAAAGGTAAAAACAGCTTTTGTTCTTCATCATTATCAATCGGACAAAGAATAAGAGTCCCCATGACTTTGACTAGGAGAGAGTAAGTGCAAAGGAAGAATCAAAAGCAGAAGAATCTCACAAAAGGTGAAAATGAACGATGGAGGGAGGCCAAGAGGAGATATTTGGACATGAAAATGTTGTAGCGCAAGATGAGGTGTGTATATGCACAATTGTATAAGTTGCCAAAATCAATAGTAAGTTAGTATTTGGACGCAGAACTTTAGAAATAAGCGTTCTTACATTCACGCGATCATAGTTTCGTATGTGTGCATAAAATTTTCTTTGTGCTTTTTCGAGTTATTTATACATGTGTTAAACTGTGATTTGCAAAAAAGAAAAATGACTCGTTTCTTGAACGATTTTCCTTTTGCTCCATTCGCCTTTGATACTATATAACTGCTGTGTTCTCTCCTCCAATGAATACTTTCACAAAAAGAGGGGCATATTCAATGGACCACAGCCCCTAGTTGTAAATTGCCACCGCACCCATTCAATATGGTCACATTCTTCTCGTTTTTGCATTTTCCGTTCTTTTGATCATTAAAACAAGACTGTCTACAGCCACTCATTCGTTATTTGGAACCATTCGTTATTGGTTTGTTTTCTGCTTAATTTAAAGGTCAAAAGTGAGTAAAGGAGCTCATTGTATTGTACTGAAACAATCTGTCGGCAATAGCTGTTGATTATTGGGCTGTAATTAATTTTTGTGTAGTTGAAGAAACAAGGGTTCTGTGCGGGGTGGCATTATTACATGTATCGGGATTATATAACTCACTTATCACGTGATGAGTTGGATAGAGAGAGGATGCGAGTCAGATCCAGAGATGGAGATATATATGTGATTACACTCTAGTTTTACTATTGTGTAGGCCAATTCTCTCCTGCATTGTTGTGTAATGCAAAATTATCAAGTAGCATTTTTGGAGAACCATCTGCTACAACCATTCAACAAAACAAAACAAAGAATTTTTATTTTTTATTTTTTATTTATGCATAAGATATATAAAGCTTGATTTTTGTTTCTTCTTCATGGCTAGCTCCTGAACTTGAAATCGAAACTTTGGAAGCTAAAACGAGAACATACAAAACAGGGATTGAGAATGAACACATGATGCTTGGAGTTGCTTAAGTTGTACACTATACTAACAAGTAACAACTAGAGCTCTGGAAATAGGTTAAGAATTTACAAATATGGTATTGGATTCACCATCATGCAGTAAGTGTGAGATTTACAGTTCTGTTCACACTTAGCCCTTGAAGTTCCATTCTGTGCGAGCTTGGATATTGTTCCATATGTGTTCTCTTCTTCCCTAATTTCCTTCCACTTGGTTCGGTCATTCAAACAGTCTGTGTGAAGGACAGCAATGCAATTCTCCTTCTTGCGTGTGCAATTGGTCTCCCTGATAACACTGAGCAAGCAAGAAGCACCTCCAAGCTCTCTGATTTCCTCCACAGCTAGCTCCTGAATTCTATGGAAGATCTCCCATTGAAGAAAACCGATAGATGCAGATCATGGAATCGTATGATCAAAAGTTCTGTCGTCGTTCACATCCACCTGATCAGACAGCAGCTGCGCAATGCAATTTGACAACCCCAACCACATCGTTCAACTCCTTCTACTAGGTATAGTCCTGCTTCCGAGCTTTTCATGTTGCGCTGGGACAACCCTACGTCATCCACAATGAGTGAGTACACCAAACATATGAATCCATTCCCAAGTCCCAATACTTGCTTGAAAGACAAATAAGACTTAGGCACGATTACTACGAGGTACGAATGTGATCTGAACTTGTAACGGGATTGTTTGCCTTACTTCTTGTGGCAGTCATTAATAATTTGGAGCTCTTGTATAAGAAAAATTATGGTTGTGCCCAAACCTAATACTCATTTCGCAAACTATGATATGCCAAGTTATGTCTTTGGATAAGATTCGCATTTGAATGACTATAAAGTTTTGAGAATTGTGACAAGTACGTACTCATCTTACAAAGTATATTGTACAAATCGCAAAATAAATGCATTCTGTCATTTGATATGTTGAAGGAACTATTTGGCGAGGTAACAATACAACACCCCAAGCTCTGCAAGCAAACAAAATGCGGCATTAATATTACAAGGTACAACGAATCTCTTGCTTTTTTGAGCCTCGTTATTAATTTTCTCATCTTAATTTGTGGGTGGTGAAAGAGTACAGTATTCCTTGAGTCCACCACATACTTCTCGTTTGGATAAACAGATCCTCTAATTTCTCCACCACATGTTATTCCATGATTTCCATCCCATGTTTTGTAGGGTTGGCTTGAATAGACCAAACCTCAATTATTCAGAGACATACAAGACTCTTTATCCTTATTTGCTTGTACTTTGGTATGAGGGTGAAATAACACCTTATCAAACGTGATCAATCAGATTCATGGTTACCTTTCCAACGTGCATTGGATTTGGAGGTGTTAAGAGTCGGAGTCGATATAAAGGCAGTTTGCTCATTCTTTTGCACTCCACGCTCGAATTCTCCTCCCACCTATTAGAACGATTTAAGATCTTGGTAAGTAATTTGATGCTTCTCTCCTTGATTAACTACAAGTTTAAAGCGACAAATACACATCTCATCGTAATAACACTTCTGTCAAAAGACATGTCACTTGCTCAAGATGAATTTTTAATATGTACAAGTGTCCATAACAAGGTTCTAAAAGATGCTAGGCACTAGTTGGACGGCAAGTTAGGGCTTAGCGCTTAGACGACTAAGTGGAGCCTAGGCGGATTTAAGTAAATTTATATATCGTATAAATAAGTCTTTACTTATACGTAAAGCATACATAATTGCATGCATAAATTGTAAAATAGAATAACATAGATTATAAAGTATTAGAACATAATGAAAATATGGAGAATAAACATATAGTGTGTATTCAGCAAGTATCCTACAATTTATTAAAAAAAATAATATGTAAAATAAAAGTTATCTATTTTCTGGGTAAGAAAGTTGCGAGCTAGGCTGGTCTAAATGGGCTAGGCAGGCATCTAGACGGTCTCGGTGGGTGCCTAAGTAGGTTTTCGTGCCTTTTCTTAATTTTCAAACAACTATGGAATAATTGGAATGGTGGACAACCGCTTAGCGCATAGACGGAGCCTAAGCAAAGCTAGGCGGAGATTTTTAGAACAGTGATCTATAAAAAGAAGTTATTGTGTGAGGCCACAAGACATGGTGGGCCATGATCTAATAGGAGGTGGATTGTCTGTCCTCCTGTTTCCATACTCTCCCTATGCCCTCCTGTTTGTGTGGTCACAACCACGTTAACATTTTATATTCTTATTACTTTTTATTTTATTATTTCTATAAAAAATTAATATAAAATGTTGACGTGATTTAACCCTGATCACACATCACAATAAGACATGAAAAAAGTATAAAAATAGAAGGGCAGATAATCCACCTCCAATCTAATACGTTAGGGGGGCGTTTGTTGCGCCGGACTATCTCGGACTGGATTAGCTTCAAGGACTAAGCTGGACTGGCTTAGACTAGACTAAATTGGACTAACTTAGTGAAGCGTTTGGTGCAGTATTGGACTAAGAAGCTGGATAATAACAAATTCTAATATTATATTATTTAATATATAAATTATTAATATTTTATTATGATCTTATCTTTTTCTTCATCTTTTCCTACCATTTCCGTCCCACTCTTTTCCTCTTCTCTCATCGTCCCACCCTCTCCCTCTTTTTTTCCTCTTAGACCTCTCAATTCATGTCTCTTTCTCATTCCTGGTCAAACTCCTTATTGATTCCAATCTCTATTTCTCTGTCCTCCCTCCCTCTCTAGCAATGCGTTGTTCGAATGGAACCTCACGGCTCCAATTTTCCCGACGAGTTGCAGGTTTCCCGATGTGTTTTCCGGCCAACCCTCGTTAAATTGGATGAAGTTAGCACCGCCAAAAAATTCATCACCATCCCTAGACCGAGATCTTAGCTTTGAATGCTCGAATCTGTCATGGATTTGAAGAAGCCCAAACAGGCCGAGACTTCCAGGCCATTTTCCGGCCACATTCAACCACATTTTGGCCTCAATTCAGGTAAAATCGTAATCTTGTCACTCCCAGCTTCAATTTGGTATATTTTATATGAAAGTTGGTTGTGAAATGGATTTGAAAGAGAGTCGGAACGTTAATGATTGATCTAGGTGACCAGAGATGATGAGGAGTCTGTCGGGAGTGGTCGTTGAGCATGATGAGGATGAGAAAGAGAGGATAGTCTTAGCTAGTCCCATGGTTATTGGGGGGTCTCGCTAAGACCTCTTAGTGAAGGGTTTTGTCCATGCTAGTCCTCTTTAGTCTCATTAATGTTAGTCCCAGCATGGAACAAACACAGTATTAGACTAATAGCTAGTCCAGTCCAGTCCAACTTAGTGAGGGCAAACAAACGCCCCCTAGAATTTCTCCCATAAATGACATTTTCAACATACATGTCGCCTTCACTGAGTATAAGACACGACCCTTGGGGCCCTAGGGCAAATTATTTCCTGATCAATTCCTTTTCACTATGTACACATAGCTACACAAAGCTAAAGCCTATATATAAAAAAAAGTAGGGTTTGCACTATTTAAAGGTAAAAAACAGCTTTTGTTCTTCATCATTATAAATCGGACAAAGATTGGAAGCAAATATGATTGAGACAGTTTTTATGTTGGTTATGCATTATTTTCAAGGCTTCTAATGCGGTCCCTTGATTTCTTATGGTAGATTGAAAAAAATGTTTTTGGTGACTTCGTCAAATGCAATTTATATGTACGCATATTTATTGAGAAGGAAATCAAGTTGTTGATTTTTTAGCTTCATTTGGGGTAGATAGTTATGCTTATCGCTGATGGCCATCGGTTCCAGATTTTGTTATATGTGCCCATGTTCGTGACATTTTATTTTACCCTTATTGTTGGTTTCGTTGATCATTTGGCCATTGCGGGTTTTGGCATAGTCCCCCCTCTTGTATTTTTCATTTTTCTTTCCTTTATATTTCTTAATAAAATGGTGGAGGAGGGACGGACGGGGCTTTTTTGGGTGTAATGGTCCTCACCCCTATAGGAGAGGATAGATGCCTCGCATGCGACTATTGCCCTAGAGCTAATCTCACCTAATCTTTTTCCACTAAACTTATAAAAAAAAAAAAATGGGACAAAGAATAAGAGTCCCCATGACTTTGACTGGGAAAGAATAAGAGCAAAGGAAGAATCACAAGCAGAAGAATCTCACAAAAGATGAAAATGAACGATGGAGGGAGGCCAGGAGGAGATATCTAGATATGAAAATGTTGTAGCACAAGATAAGGTGTGTGTATATGCACAATTGTATATGTTTGCCAAAATCAAAAGTTAATTAGTATTTCGGAGCGAAACCTTAAATTAGTGTTCCTACATCCATGCCGAACATAGTTTGTTATGTTTGCATAATTTATTTATTTTATTTTTTTGTGTTTTTTCAAATTATTTACACATACGTTGAACTGTAATTTGCAAAAACAAAAAATGACTTATTTCTGTGACGAGTTTCCTTTTTGTTTGATACTACAAACTGCTGTGCATTCTCCTCCAATGAATACTTTCAAAAAAAGAGAGGCATCTTCCATGGACCACAACCTTGGTTGTATAATTGCCACGGCACCCATTCAATATGGTCACATTCTTCTCGTTTTTGCATTTTCAGTTCTTTTGATCATCAAAACAAGACTGTCTGCAGCCATTCATTCGTTATTGGTATTTGTTTTCTGCTTTATTTCAAGGTCAAAAGTGAGTAAACGAGCTCATTGGTTTGTAGTGAAACAATCCATCGGCAATAGCTGTTGATTATGGACTTGGATTATTGGGTTTGTAAATTGTCAAAACATTCATGGTTTTTGTATAGTTGAAGAAACAAGGGTTCTGTGCAGGTTGGCACTATTACATGTAACCGGTAATATATATATATATATATATATATATATATATATATATCTCCTTTATCACGTGATGAGTTAGATAGAGAGATGATATGAGTCAGATCAAGAGATGGAGATATATCTGTGATTACACCCTAGTTTTTCTCTTGTGCAGGCCACTTCTCTCCTGCATTGTTGTGCAATGCAAAATTACCAAGTAGCATTTTTTGAGAACCATCCGCTAGAACCATTCAACAAAATAAACCAAACAATTTTTATGTATAAGATATATAAAGCTTGATTTTAACTTGAAATCGAAACTCCGGAAGATAAAACGAGAACATACAAAACAGGGATTGAGAATGAACACATGATGCTTGGAGTTGCTTGAGTAGTACACTACTAACAAGTAACAACCAGAGCTCTGGAAATGGGTGAAGAATTTACAAATATGGTGGAAAAGGAGGATTCACCATCATGCAGTATGTGTGAGATTTACAGATCTGTTCAGTCTATCAAGAATGCCATTAGCTTTCCTCTTAGCCCTTGAAGTTCCATTATTTGCAAGCTCAGATATCGTTCCATAAGTGTTTTCTTCTTCCCTAATTTCCTTCCACTTGGTTCGGTCATTCAAACAGATCGTGTGAAGGACTGCAATGCAATTCTCCTTGTTGCGTGAGCAATTGGTCTCCCTGATAACACGGAGCAAGCAAGAAACACCTCCAAGCTCTCCCATTTCCTCCACAGCCTTAGGATGGCTTGAGATCATTGCGAGGATGGCCAACAGCTCATCAACATGCACACTGTTCGCTATCTTTTTCAGAATCGTCCTCACTGCCCCGTCTCTCACAGCTCTTGCCTTGTTCTCATGAGTAATGCATAGATTGAAAATTGCAGAGGCGACATCTTTCATAGCTAATGGATGTCCCTCGTCTAGGAGGGCAATGAGTGGCTTTAGGGCACCTGATTTTCCAATAAGTGCCTTGTTGGAATCAAGAGCTGACAAAGTGAAAAGAGCTGCAGCTGCATTGCTCCTTGTTTGAATAGTCCCCGATTGCAGTGCTTCCATAAGTAAAGGAATTACCATTAAAGTTTCAGCCACAAGCTTCTTGTTGTTGTCGTGGATTGACAAATTCAATAGTGTTGTGATAATATCTTCTTGGAGTTCCGGGTCAATACCATCTTCAAACTTCCCTTCAGATAGAGGACTGAGCAATTGAGGAATGGCATGTATAGACTCGTTAAAAAGCGCACGGAAAGAAGGCATCCTCTTTGTCAGCATCCGAAGCTCCTTCGCAGCTTCTTTCTGCTCAGGGAACGTCGAAGACATCTTCCGGAGCAAAGAGAGAAAATGGTCTCGATCAGATTCTGTTATACCATCCTCATTGACATGGAGAACGGGATCTGACAATTCAATCCCTCGATTCCTACACCATTGCGATATCATTTCACGAACCAAGTGATTCGGAGTAAGGACAGTGTGTGTGAGCACTTGTTGCGTTCGAGGGCATATCCTGTTGCCCGCTTTCAGTCCTTTTTCGATGAATGCCTTATCATATGTCTGCCAATACAAAGAGTGAAAAATCCAACCTAATTAAGGAACCATTGAGGAACTTAAATCATGAATTACAAAATAGTGTCCAAATGGTACTATAAAAGTTGGCAGAAAATTAGCAGAACATTGTCAACATTTATAACAAATCTCAAAACTCTATCCAATCAAGCAATTACTGCTATAAATTCAAGTTTCTGAATCAGTACAAACACATACAGAAAATTAAAATAACCACAAACAGTAACCTAAGGAAGAAGACAATAAATCACCTTCCTTTTACGTGGCACACAAAATAAATCCTCAGAGCTCCGTGTTTGGTTGCTGAGAAAGTGAAAAGGAAAAACAAAATAAAAATTCTTATCTTTTCCTTGCCGACATTTTCTCAGCCCCAAAAAACAGAGGACGAAGCCAAAATTGCAGAAATTCAAAACACTGTCAAAAAGCTTCAAAATTGAAAAAAAAAAAAAAAAAAAAAAAAAAAAAACAAACAAGCAAACTAAAAAAAACCCAATTCTCAAAAATCGAAACCAACCTCGCCTGTGGAAACAATCACAGGGTCTCTCATCAGCTCTTTCGAAAGAGGGCACCGGAACTCTTCGGGGCAGGAGAGAACATCCTTGAGCTTGAGAGAGAGCGATCTTTTCTTGAGCTTCAATTCTTTCAGAGCAGAGAGAGTGTCTCTGGCCTGATCGATTGTCTGGGTGGTGAAATCCTCGTCGTCGACAATTGCTTTCACCAGCCTCTGCAGCTCCTTCTTCAACTCCGCCGCCTTGGCTACCGCCGTCGGATCAGAGTCGATAACGCCCGTCTTCGCCATTCGGGTGGATTTTGGTTTCTGGGTTTTGGTGGGTTTTTGATTCCGCTGGATTGGAATGGTCAGATGGAATTTTGGTTTCTGGGAATGGTTAAGCAGCAGAGGAGGATTGTGGTGTATGCCATTGTTGTCTATGTTCTTCTGTTTTCTTCTAATCTCAGTAAAAAAGCAGGAGAATGAGTATGAAACTGGAAAAAAACTGAAGGAAGCCACAAATAGTCAAATGCCCAAACCAGACACACAACACACACGCATCCCACTCTCCCTCCCTCTCCCTCCCTCTTTAAAAGTTATCAACTTGGTGGAGTTATTGTTCTTTCTTATAAATAATCTAATCTTAACTCCTTAATCTAAAGTGATTAAGATGATGTTGCCTTCGTCAACACGTTTAAAAGCTGAAAACAATTAACAGCATCAAGTTTTAAGTATAAATTTAAATTTAATGGTTTATGTGACAGTTCGATATCTTTTTTAAAATTTTGTTATTTATACGATGTATCAAATTAAAATATTACTTTATTATATTAAATTATTATAATAAACATTTTTATAAAAACAATAATAAATAAACAAAATGTCCTTAATAATTAATTAAAAAGATTGAAGCTATGAATTTTGGGCTGATAATTTATGTTATGCCACATCAGTTTTAATTTTTTGATTAAAAAAAATATTGTTACTGCTTTTTATGATTGTTAGTGCTGATTTTGATATTTTGACATTTCCTTTCCAGATGCTCTAACATTAGAAAATTAAACTTGAGCACCTTTGAAAAACGTAAATTCCAGAAACCATTTTCTCAAATTTTATAAGACTTGTCACTTAATATTACAATATAGTTAAATTTATCTTCACTTGTGATTGATAAGCCTTTTGTTCATTTTAATACTAAAATATAATGATATTTATCTTCGATTAAAAATCTTAGATTTAAAACTCACAAATAATGAGTTCATTTCAGAAGACTTTTTGTGGTTTTGTTGGGTTTGTGGTGGTAGATTTTGGAAGACTTGTAAATAAATAAATGGTACTTATTCTTCCACAGTTTTCTCACTGACCACGCAATAAATGTAAAGTATCTGAATTTTAATTTGGGTCCAATGCTATTTGCCAATAAGCTTGGTTGGCAATATGCTTAGTTGGAGGAAGCGATTAGGTTCGATTTATAAATATTTATGGTGAATTTGATTTGATTTCCTGAGCCAACCATGCAACAAGCCAGAATATGTATGCACCTACAAAAATATTCAAAAAAATGCATGCAGTGTTTCATCATCCCGTGTATCATTAAATAAATAAAATATACACAATACTTTATTAAGCATGATTTCATCAAATCAAATTTCATCACATTTTTTTGTATTATAATGAAATTAATCCAATGTATAACACAATGTTGGTAGTCTCTTAACAGCAACCAAAGTTCAACTTCGGTTGAAGACTTTTGAACCGACACGCTAAGATTGAAGACTAGTCACATACCGTTTTACTATTTATAATACTTCTTCTCTGCATTACCCATTCCCTTTTGGATTCTCCATTACCCCATTCTTTTAGTTCAACTTTCAATTGGTTATTATTACTCTATCTTTCAATACCAAAACCACATTTTGCGCACATGATTTGTTTGAAAATACTTCCTTCAAACTTAGTGTCGATCACTTTCAAATCTACAAGTAAAACATAAGGGGATGCAAAATGTTGAGTTGAGCGCAATCAAAGATTTGGAAAGTTGTGGGTAGAAGTTAGGGAATTGAAACTAGTACTTTATTAAATTGTATCCATGTAGAAGTGAATTTTAATGATATGCAAAATGTATGAGTTCGGGGGATATCAGATATTCAAATGAATTTATTGGGTAGTGCGAATCACACATCTCTTTTTACTTCCAACACTTTATTGTTAAATTTTGTCTATTGATTTTCGTCAATTGATTCTGTTTAGTGGTAAAAAAATTAAGAAAATATGTGAAAGATAAAAATAAGTATATTGATAATGCTACTCTATTAATATTGCAGTTGTATCTAGTTTTAATCGCATGCTTCATGTCCTAACACACAGTTTTTTCTAAGTTTAATTTTTTTGCTATTCAATTGTTTAATTAGTCGCGGGCAAGGAGGGGGCCAAGGCTGCTAAGTGAATTTGCATCATTGCATGCGGGAGGGAGTAAGGACGACATGTGTGATGTGATGAGGGTGTTCCACACGTGTCATTCCATTTCCTTGCCCTACACACATATCATGATTCATATGAAATGGACCAACATCGATTACTTTGTTTATGGAGGATAAACGCAAAGCCAAAAACACAAACTAAGCAATCATGCCAATCCCTAATTCCCGCCGTTCACTCGTGCAAAATTTATGTATCAAACATGTTGGATGGTCCTAATTGTTCTATCAAATATTATTGAATATAATGATGCCATTTGGTTAACATGTGATGTGATATGAGATGATGGAACACACATTGAATGAGATGATGTGATTTGGTAATTAAACTTGTGTTATATTGTTTGTAAAAGCTATCAAATAAAAATACGATGGTGAAGGAATGAGTTCATATGAGTTTTGACATTCAGGCATTTGATAATGGATTTTAACAAGAACTAACACTTTTATGATATTATGTGTTAGTAAACACATGAATCAAGTTAAGTAAATGATTCTCATACTCATTTTTTAGCAAAAGCTCCATAACAAAATGATTCAAATTTCTATATATTTCTTCTTAATAAACATGCCCGCCATGTTCTCAAATAGTATTTTTAATGTAGCAATGGACAATATCGACTACCTATTCTACTTTATATGTTGTAACGATATGTGACTAGCTAATTGCTATGGATAATGAGATAATATATCAACAACACATTGTGATGATCGATATAATGAAACTATTTGCTACACTAATGATGTTATTTAGAGTATTTCCTTATATTAGTATATTACCAAACAAAATATTATACTCATGAGTCATGAATCCATCAAAATCGCCAATCAAATATTATATTCATGAATCCATCCAAATTTGCATGCCACTAATTAAGTAAGCAAAAAACTATTGTTCACCTAACATATAATCTAGTCATTTTTTGGATGTAGACTCGTGTCTAAGCATATATGATTTTGACTTTCAATCTCAAACATGCGTTACTGCGTTAGCATACTTGATCCCAACGAATCGTATTATAAATCATGTACATATGTCATGAAGTTGAAGGAGAAAGTAGGTCATTATCATATATTCAAACCTAGATGAGAAACAAACTCAAAAGCTAATTGTACTCCGATCCAAAAAAACTTGTAATGCACGAAAACTAGAAAATGATATTGCTTTTATATACTTATGCACAAATGAGGTATGAAGTAAATGTGAACTGCTGATAATTTCGAATATTTGCACACAGTAAAGTTGCTGTAAGCTACAGCATTAGTGCATGTTCACGAAACTTTGTGTGATGAACCCCTTGATTTTATGCCAACCATTAGAAAAGGTGGACAGTAAGCAAAACGAGTTTGGTGGGTCTTTGTCAAAATTAGGCAGAGAGGAGAGGCCTTAATCACCTTCCTCGCTACAAGGTTTTTCAAGGTCGAGTAGCACCCGATTCATGACTTACAACTCATGGCTCTGCCATCTGGTGCAGGAAACTAGGGGAGGGACCAAATAAACCAAAGAAAATACACCTAGGTTTAGCTTCATTTGCTGACTAACAATATATTGAAAATTTTGTTATGTTTCAGTTATGAATGGAGAGAAACTTATTTTGAAAGGATGTTACTGTGACGGTTTTTCAAACCAATCATGTAGTATTATATGTTTTGACGTTCTTACGTAACGTACATAACAATACACAATACGACACTACAACAAGTATAACTGTTTCCTAGCAGTCCTTCTTCATCAATTGATAATTTGATATCACATCATCTGTATGACAGTCTCTTATTTTCTTAATAATTAGCGAATAAAATGAGATTAAACATAAACTAACAAAGAACTACTCAAGTAACAAGTATTTTATTTACACAAAAAGAACAAGTGTTCCATATATTCATTAAAAGAGTCTAGAGGAACTGAGGAAGGCTCCACATCCACATCAAAGTCAAGCCCACCATTTATGATGAGCAATCACAGTTCTATACCTATTTAAATCACTCTTCTATTTTATGTAGGGTTCCCTTCCTTTATTTTTTATTTTTCCATTTGCTTGATTTGTGTCTTCTTGTACTTTATCCAGCAGTTTAGTTTGGGGTCAGGCTTTGTCCTACCATTTTTTGCCAGCCTAAACAGTGTCGACAACCCTTCACTCAAGTCAATTGAGGACCTACACCAATAATGTTTATATGGTGAAATATATAGTATTACACATTTACGCTATCACAATCTCCTCTTAATGCACATGCATAAAACAGATTATCATTTTTGTCCCTCCAAGTTCTTCAACTTAACCTATTTTAATTTTTAATCCATTTCAACAAGTACATAACTCGTTTTTAATCTATGATCTAGAACAATTGGATCAGTTGGGACCAATGGCAAGAGTTAGGCCAATATGCCAAAAGCAGTGAAAAATTACGATGATGCCGATTTGTGTTGGGGGCACCAACTTAAGAATATAGATTTCAATAACTCTACATTCAACCTTCCAACGCTTATGAACGATGAACTCGCCATCTAGAGAATAGACTTGAGGGTTCTTGTACAATACGAATTTATACTTCATGCAAACGCGATTGTTACTCTTAGAATGACGAGTTTGTCATTCTGTCCTAGGGTATAGATTGGTCGTAATTTGTTAGTATCTCGATGTTGTAGTTGACATAAGGTTTGAAAAGGCCAAGAGAAAGAGAATTGTAGCATAATTGGTATGGGAACAGAAATGGGAGTTTGGTACAACCATTATCATCTCACATCAATCACTCTCGATGCCTCAAAGGTATGAAGCACATATGGGGTCCTCTAGTCCTCGTCTCCTCACAGCGATGTGGCAAACAAAAGGCTTGACGTCCCTACTTGGTTGCAGCCGAGTCCTTTCCCTCTTTACATGTGTCTTTGTTTTGTGAAGCCACCGTATCCCCAAGAGTCCAACACCACCTGTGTCATTTTTCAATCACACACGAAACGCACAACAGTGACAAATGGGAAGCTTGACGTCAATCATTTCCTCCACCGAAAACAGGGAAATGAGGCTCCAACCAATTGTCCATTAGCATTGCTATTATGCTTGTTATGGATTACCGACATGTGTGTGAGAGCGGCGAGATTGACTCTATCGCTGCTCTCTCGTCGTTCGAAATGTGAAAAAATCTCATTTGGCATTCTAAATTTTCTATAATTAAAAAGAAAAATACACTAGTGAGAAGTGTAGAATGAAAATTTTGAAGTGCTAATAACAGTTTATTTTTGAATTTGTAAGTGGAAAGTTTTACATTTAATTTACATGACGAGTTTTATACTTAATTAATTATTATGACTATCTTATTGTGTAGTTTAATTTAAACACGCACTTAGAATTTTAGAATACAATATTGATATAACAAAATAAAAAAATATCTATATTTTACACCTCAAGTTTAATTTGGCGGTGGTTTTCAATTCAACATACATTGTGGGAGTATCATATAACAGAGTGTCAATTTTATATTTTTGAATAACATTGTCTTACAACCATTATCATAATATGATGCATTTCTCCTCACTACTTGTATGGGAGTGATTTTAGATTCGACTCATGTGAGTGACAAATTTGATACTAAATTATTTCGACAAACTTATTATAAGGCTTAGTTTAAATCTTTCACCTATTACGTAAAAATATCATTTTATATCAAAAAATAGCATTATTAAAAAATATATATCCACTTTTGACAAAAAATTATATATCCCTTGCTGTGAGCCCATGTAGTTCAAAGAGAAGACATACGATATGGGCTAAGAACACAATGGATCATTTTCACCACAGAATCAAAGACCATCCCAAACCTCTAAAAGCAGCCAAACTTCACACAACCACAAAAGAAAAACAAGTCACGGTGGAAGAACTCCAATTGGGAATATTTTTGCTCGTTATTTTGAAGTGATAATGATGCTTAACACTGATAACATATCAATGGTGCTGCCATTCATGAATGCAAGAAAAACAAATATTGCAGAAACCTATGATCGAAGAAATGAAGAGAGAGAGAGAGAGAGAGAGAGAGAGAGAGAGAGAGGAGGACTTTTTGATCTCTAATATCTTTTGTATTTGTTCAGAATGAATTGATACAATGAGCATTACAATCTTATATAGTAGCTAAACAAACTTAGGCCTTAAGCTAGCTAACAGTTACTAACTACCTAGCTAACAACCTATCTGAGGTGGCATAAGAAACTAGCTGAGATGGCATATGATGTGGCATTATCTTCAACATCCCCCTCAATCTCAACTGGGGTTCCCAAGTTGAAGATTGTAGCAATGACGATTGAATGTTGGATTGTGCAACCCTTTTGTTAATACATCAACTGTTTGATCTTCAGTGGGAATATACACTACTTCCAAATCTTTCTTTTGTGCCATTTCCCTAACAAAATGATAATCTATGTCTAGGTGCTTGATCCGAGAATGAAACACTGGATTTGCACTCAAGGCTGTTATAGACATATTGTCACAATGAATGACTGCAGGTGCAAACAAGTTAACTTTCAAATCCTTCAAAATGTTCCTCACCCATGCAATGTTAGCTGCAGTGTGTGCAAGGGCCTTATATTCAGCTTCAGTTGAGCTTCTGGAGACTGAATTTTGTTTCTTTGCTTACCAAGATATTGGATTGTGTCCCAAGAACACAACATAACCAGTCACTGATCTTCTGGTATTAAGATCTGCAGCCTAGTCTGAGTTTGAGAATGCACTAAGACTAAACAAATGTATCTATAGTATAATTGATTCTAGTGTGAAGTGTACCCTTCAAATATCTGATAATTCGCTTCATTGCTCCAAAATGCAATTCTGTTGGTGCATTCATGAATTGACAAACCGAATTAACTGCAAAAATAATGTCTGGTTGTGTAAAGGTTAGGTATTGTAATGATCCAATCCAGCTTCTGTATAGAGATGGATCTGCCATTGTAGTTCCTTTTGCACCAAGCAATTAACTGTGAGGTTTACAAGGTGTAGCTGCAAGCTTGCATGAATCCATTCCTGCCTTGTGAATCAAATCTGTAATGGACTTCAATTGATTGGCAAATATATCACCATTTGCCTTATATTGAATTTGTAAACCTAAGAAATAGGTCAGCTTCCCCATATCTCTCAATTTAAACACTTCAGATAGTTATGTAATAACATTTTGAACCTTGGATGGATTTGATCCTGTGAGGATAATGTCATCCACATATAGTAGTAACACAATTGTGTCAATACCATCTTACTTAACAAATAAACTTGTATTAGAAGGAGATGCAATGAAATTCAGTGCAACTAAGTAGCTTGTGAACTTGGAATTCCATGCCCTGGGAGCTTGCTTTAAACCATATAATGACTTTATCAATTTACAAACATGGTTTAGTTTAGCAGGATCAACAAAACCTTGAGGTTTGTTTCATATAAACCTCTTCCTGTAAATCACCATGTAATAAGGCATTTTTAATGTCCAATTGCCTCAGATCCAAATGATTCACTGCAGGAACTGCTAAAATTATCCTCATTGTTGTGTGTTTTACTATAGGACTGAAAGTATCCAAGTAATCAATTCCATGCTCCTGAGAAAAGCCTTGAGCCACTAATCTAGCTTTGTACCTTGATACACCTCTATCTGGATTCTTCTTAATTTTGTAAACCCATTTACTTCCAACTATTGATCTGTCATATGGTGGGGATACTAACATCCATGTGCACTGTGCACTGAGGGAATCATATTCTTCTTGCATTGCCAATTGCCACTGCGGCATACTAGCTGCTTTTCGAAATGTACTTGGTTCTGTAACATCACTGATCTCAGAGATTAATGAATACCATCCAGTAAATAATTCATCTTCATTTAATTGGAGTGATTGCAATTCAGGAAATGAAGCAATCATAGCTGCATAGTTCTTTCTTTCAAAAGTTTAACTTCTTAGTCTAGTCATAACAGACTGAGAAGAACTGTTAGGAAAAAAAAAAATTAGATTCTGGTTCTGAGTGTATAGGAAGAATTACCTCAAGCTGTGATGGGGAATGGACATGCAACATTTGATTTGTACCAAAGTGATGATGACTTGGAGATTGATGCTGACTTTAAGATACATATTCCATAACAATTGACATACTGTCATTAGGCTCACTATGACTTGAATTGGTACTAATATATGTCACTGACTCAGTATTAGCCTCTACCCTTATTTCTTCATTAACCACTTGTCTATCAATACATTCATATCCTTGCCTTTGACCTTGTTCACATATTTTAGGTAATTGAATCACAACATGTGATAAAGTTGGCTTAGACACCTCTTTTGTATTACATGAAACTGTACGCTTCTCATTCTTGAAAGGGTAAATGTCCTCATCATGAATAACATGTCTGGACAATATAAAAATTATGGACTTCATCTCAAAACATATAACCCCTTTGTATCCTTGAGTAAATCCAAGAAAGACACACTGACCTGACCTTGGTTGCAACTTATTCCTATTGAAAGGCCTAAGTAGAGGATATACTGCACTGCTAAATATTGTTAAACTGTGAATGTCAGGATCTTGATTAAACAACACCTGATATGGAGATTTCAACCCAAGTACTCTACAATGCATCCTGTTTAGTCATCATTATCAAAGTTGTTTCTACTAAGTGTCTATGTTTCCTTTATGCAATACCATTATGCTATGGGGTATGCGGACTTGATAATTGATGAACAATGCCCTTATTCTGTAGAAATTCCTTAAACACTTTACTTCCATACTCTCCTCCACCATCAGATTGAAGACAATTAATAGCTTGATTAAATTGAGTAGTCACAAAAGCATAAAATTTGACAAATATTGGAAATGCATCTGATTTATTTACCATAGGGAAGATCTATACAAACATATAATAGTCATCTATAAAGCTGATATAATACCTATAGCCTTCAACTGACTTTTGAGGTGATAGATCCCAAACATCAGTGTGAATCTTATTAAACACAGCTTTGGATCTTTCTGATCTTACATGAAATGGTAATTTGCTCATTTTGCCTTGAATACATGCTATACACAATGAAAAACATTCATCTACATTAACTGGTAACTGATTATTCTGTAACATAGACTTCAATATTTCTTCAGACGGATGTCCCAATCGTTTGTGCCATATAGTAGCTTTAACCTTTCTTCCCAAAAACACAACACATCTTCCCAATCTTGCAGCAAATAATCTCTGAAAAGCACTCATTGGAATATTGAACAGTTCTCCATTATCACTTTTTCCTTGGTACAAAATTAGATGCGTTGCGTTGTCCTATATAAAGAAAAACAAATCATCACATATAAATCAACAACCATTGTCTCTACATAACTTCCTTACAGATAACAGATTCATAGTTATCTTTGGCACATGTAATACATTATGTAAAATGAGAGAATTAGAAGATGTTTTAATGACAGATGAACCAATGTTATGAATTGGCAAACCTTCACTACTTCCAACAATGATTTTAGCATCACTAGTATATGGAGTTACTTGACTATATATCTAGATTGGCAGTCATGTGGTAAGTGGCATTTGTGTCAACCACCCAAGTGTTTGCAGCTGAAAAATCATGAACAATTGGATTTGGATTGAAACTTGCAATATTTGATCCATGTGCTGTCATCTCTACAAGAGATTGAGGTGGAGTTCCACCTTGATAGGCATAGTTGTTCCTGTGATAACACTCTAGAGCTGTGTGCCCTTTCTTTCCATATATTTGACACACCAAAAAGCCATTTGATGAAGGACCATTGAAAGTATGTATTTGATAACAATTTGGAGCTATATGACCTTTTCTTGAACATATCTGACATTCAGGTGACACTGTAAACTTATAATTGGTGTTGCCATTCCAGTTTCTACCTTGCTTAAAGCCATTTCTAGAGAAATTGTTTCCAGAACCTGAATTATTGCCAGAAAATGAACCATTTGCTCCATTTGCTCCATTTGATCCATTATGTGGACTTTTTCCATTATCGATGTATCCATTGGAGTTTCCTTGTCTATTTCCAAATTTTGAAAATGACCTGAAATTGTTGTTATTGGCATAGAATCTTCTGTTATTACTGTTGAAATTATTCATATGCTGTGAATGAAAGTTCTTTCCTCCATTGCCTACATAGCCAGAACCACCATTAAATCCTTGAAACCCTTGAGAATTATAACTCTCTCCTTGTTCATAATTCTGAAAATTTCCCTAAACTCCTTGTGTATTTGATGACTCTCTTTGCACACATAAAGCAGACATAGAACTGGGGAGACTTGTCATCTTGGATTAAATATATCTTTCTGCACCAAGAAGCTGTGCTTGGAAATCTTTTAATGAAATACTAGAATCCCTTGCCAAGATTACTGTTTTAATGACTTTAAACTCTGGTGGCAACCCAGATATTGCATCAATTATGAAATCATTGTCAGTGATCTTTTCTCCAGCAGAAACAAGTTGATTTCTAATTCCTTTCAACTTCAACAAGTACTTATCCACCGAATTTGTTACTTTTTGTATAATGTGAAACTTAGACTTCAATTGATTCACTTGAACAACAGAGACTGATGCAAATCTTTCTTGAAGACATTCCCAAGCCTCCTAAGATGTTTTACAACCAACAATGTGATCCATCGCCTCATCAGAGAGTAGCAATTAGCAAGCTCAACAATGCCAAATCTTTCTTCACCCATTCCTTGTATTCAACTGTTATTTCCTTTGTAACCCCAGTATCTGTACTCACATAATACTTTGGTGGACATTGAGACTCACCAGTAAAGAACTCAAAAATATCATAACCTCGTAACACAAATTGAAACTGATAGCTCCACTTTGTAAAATTGTCATCTTAAAGCTTCACAATTATCATTATCAAAAGACATTTCAATCTTGACTGAGTTTGTTTCCATTATGTCAAATTTCTAAAAATTTTCTCACCAAGATTCCTTATTTCTTCTTCAAATTAACAACTTTTTAGACATAATTCACAACCAAATAACAACTAAGACAACTTGTAATCAATCTTGAAGGTAATACTTTTTACACTTTGGCATTGGCCTTCAACAAGTGTAAAACAAGAAACACAATTATATCAATCCAATCACACTTTGGCATTGGCCTTTAACAAGTGGATAGCAAAAAATTACTTCACAATTCTATCAATTTTGTCAATAACGGCTTCGACCTTGTATTGATCAATCACACAGAAAACTGGCATTTACATAAACACATACAGTGCAGTAACTTCAAACATACCCTGAAATCGCCATGAATCTTGAATCGTAGACCCTAGATAGCACATTGCATACTCCATATCCGTATAAGAAAAACCTTGATCCCAGAGAACACTTCGCAAGAAACACCAGCAGAAGAAGCCACCAAAGATCATCCATTCGAACTACCTTCAGTACTTGCAAGAAACACCAGCGGAAGAAATCACCAACGATCGTCCTGGGCGATTGATACCATGATAACATATCAATGGTGCTGCCATTCATGAATGCAAGAAAAACAGATATTGCAGAAACCTATGATCGAAGAAATGAAAAGAGAGAGAGAGAGAGAGAGAGAGAGGAGGAGGAGGAGGAATTTTCGATCTCTAATATCTTTTGTATTTGTTCAGAATGAATTGATACAATGAGCATTACAATCTTATATAGTAGCTAAACAAACTTAGGCCTTAAGCTAGCTAACAGATACTAACTACCTAGCTAACAACCTATCTAAGGTGGCATAACAAACTAGCTGAGATGGTATGATGTGGCATTATCTTCAGCAAACACTTTATTTATCACCATTAAATGAATTTAAATTTTTAGATATGTGTAGTGATATACACAAATCTCAAAATTTAAATACGTATGGTAGTGAGCCACTACTTGAAGGTGGTGAGACCTTAACCATAACGCATATGAAATTCTCTGCATGTTAATTGTGAAATCTTTGAAGGGTAATTTTAGAATGACCAAAATTTTAAATCAAGTTTGTTAACCAAATGATGTGTTATTAATATGAAATAAGCACGTTAATCAACACTAGTAATAATTCAATCATCAACAACCACATCCGTAAAATTTGAATTACCCATCTTTGGATTCCAATGCGTTTCGAAACAATGGAATTCTATCATCTCGACCCACAGTTCACAAAATCTGACTTCAAAATAGCATCCGAGCAGGGAACCCTCAGTCAAAGGCACGTCGTCTCCGTCGCCTCTCAACTCCATTCCCTTGACTTGGAAGCGCCACCGTTCTGAGATGATTCTTCGGCAAGAAATATTACCTTTCGAACCGTGCCCTCCAAGCATCTTAAGTTTACTTACCTACTGGGCTCCAGCAATGATTTCGTATTTGTATCTGTTAATGGTTACTGTGACTTGTATCTCTGGAGCCCATCAACAGTATCTGTACGCAAAATACCGAACCCCAGTTTTATGGAAAGATAAAAAAACTCTACGAATGCAAGTTCCAATTTCGGGTTTGAGTTATGTGTCAGCTATACGGATGACTACAAGCTTTTATTAGTAGCTTATCTTACTAGGAATTTTGAGACTGGTTTGTATATGGATATGTTCTCATTGAGAGCGAACTCTTGGATAGGTATTCATGTCCCTGACCAAGAGAGTGATGAATATAGCTTTGTAGATCTCGTCAGTCTTTTCGAATTCATATACAACGAGTACAAAACATGCATGTCAAATCACAGTTGCCTCGATTTGGACATCACGAGAAAGTAAAAAAATTCACTTTCAAGATATGACAATAGCAAATAACCTTTTAATCCTTAAATTGCCAATACTCTAATCACTCTTCTTCATTAAATGTCGCTTCCTCTGTTTAGTTTATTGCATGTAAAATAACTAAATTTCTGTCCTACATAAGATGGTTCAAGTTCTTTAAGGAGAATGCTTATGTGTATCGTTTTGTAGGAGAGAATGAATGGAATTTTGGGTCATGAAAGAGTATGAGGTGCGTGAATCTTCTTTTTGTTAAATAATAGATTTGTTAGGTTAGATATTAGATTAGTCAACGATAGGATTTGAACCCATCATGTCATGTAAGGGCTCAACTCCTTTCCACCACTGTGATAAAATGACCACTTGCAAGTGTGTGAATCTTGGACTATTCTATTTAAAGTTGACTTTGCTGACGTACATGTGCTGACCCATCGGGAATGGAAATTATACGGTGATAAACCCATCTTCATTACTGAAAACCTATCTGTCATACGCGGATTTCAAAAGGAAATTGATCAGGATTGAATGTGTTAAAGAAGAGAAGCCAGTTTGCAGTCGCTCCTATAGCCTGAATGAGGTGCCGTTAAGTATATTATCTCTGACGCCGTTTGAATTCATCACCCTATGTGTTAGTGTATTTTTGTAAGGAGTTTAGTTTCATTTGTTTCTAACTACCTTGCTTTATGTAGATTCGGTTGTCTTTCTATTCCTGCAATTCTGTTATGAAGACTTCGATTATCCCAATCCTATTTCTTAATTCTACATCCACGTCTTGGATCCGATCGAAATAGGATTTGGTTTGTTTATATTTATTTCAATGCCTAGTAATTTTAATTTCACTAGGTGGTTTGCTACCCGCCCGTTTGGGGTGGGGCATACCTTATTAATCTGAGAGCTTAGGGTGTGCTTAATTTGACCTAGAGGTGATAATAAATCAGTCATCCATCACATAACCAATCACTTTAACGTCTTGTTTAGTTACAAGTCGACGTTACTAAAAGTATTTCAGTGTATTTTGCTGCAACAGATAACTTGGATTCCAAATGTGCGCTACATATTTAGACCTAGATAGCGCACCTAGCATAAGGTTGCTTGTAAACATTTGGTAGCTTAGCGATTTTGGAGCTTGGATCAAGAATGCTTTAAGACACAAGAAATTCAAAATGGGATCGCATTTTAGCAACTCATCTTTCTTGTCGCCAATAGCTAAGGAGGTGTCGTATGGTGGCTTTTACAGAATCACCTTGTAGAGTTCCAGTAACAATACCCGAAAATATTGAATCTCATTTTCCACTTGGGTATATAGCTTCGAGAGTTGTAACTCAAGTTCAGTATCTTACAGAATTTCATTTGTGGGCAGTGAGTCAAATCTTCATGGTGTTAAATTTGAAGAGTGTGTTATTTTAATTCTTTAGTGCATTTTTTATAAGACCGTTTTATTATTGCTGTTAAGGGCGGAGCCAGAAAATATTTTATGGGTGGGCTAGCCAAAAAAATTACCCTAAAATCATTTTTTATTTTTTATTTTTTTGGTTTTTGCTACATACGTATTCTATGCAAAAATTTAAGTTTAACTTTTGTATTTATATACTTAAAATTTGGCTGGTAGGAACTTAATAAGCTTCGCAATTGCAAACTATCAAAATTACAATGAATCATCAAATTTCATATATATTTAGATTTAAACACAAGAAGAAGATAGAAAACTTGATATCTCAATTACAATCACACAACTAGATCAAAGCAAAATACTGAAAGTAGAAGTAAAGACAATATTAAAAAATTGGTTGAAACTAATATAAACCCTACTATATGAAAGCAGAATAATCTTGAACAAAATTACATCACAATTTTCGTGGTCATGTTTATATTTTTAGTTGTGCTAAATACTCACTGGGCTAATTTCATTAAAAATAATTCTTCTTACACATTATTTTGTCTATTATATCTACACACTAAAGTATATATACATATTGCTACAAATACTCCCTGGGCTACAGCCCACTGTAGCCCTTAGTGTGGCTACGCCATTGATTGCTGTTCCTTCTGTTTTAAATCAAACAACTGAATTGCTAGCTGGCAGTAAAACTAATGTATAACAAATGGCCAAATGGATTGGACGAAATAGACCTAAGCAATACAAAAGGACGCATTAGTAATTTACAAATTAGGCGTCTGAGCTCTGTTTTGGGTCCATGATACATTGTCGAAAAGAGCGCGGCGCCCCGGTTTAAACTCACTGGTTTGCTATGATATATGATGAATTTTAGTGCCGTTTAGACTTCCAAAACTACATTTTAAATTGTGTAATAAAAATTGAATCTTTCGATTTAAGTCCGATTAATTTTGTTCTTATTCCCAAAACCCTTGAGCCTTTCTGAGGTTGTTTTTACGTCTATTTATGCCATTTGGCTCCCAATGTAATGCATCACTTCAGAAATAATCAAGACAACCTCTCGGTTTATCCCAATCTCTAGTGGATTCCACAAACCTTTATTCTTCAAGATTTACATTTGTAATCCTTCTATGCTCGTGCTGCATCAAAAACTGTTTGGCTGATTCGAAATAAAATGGAAGCCATATATAGAATTGTGTTATTTGGGGATTTCCTCTGCTTGTTTTCAAGGGCTGTTGATGTAAAAATTAGGAAAAGTGATTTCTACACACATCTTTTCTCGCCTTACATATGCCTTTTTATTTCTAATCTTTGGATTGAATAAATGAAAGGAATTACTTTCACGATCTTGGCAATGCAAACTTCGACATATCTATAGAGAAAAGAACTTTGAGGCAGACATTTTAGCGACCTATAGTCTTGATTTAGATTTAGATCATTTTTATTTTGGTACTCCTCTTTATTGTTCAGTTAGTTTCATCTATGAGAATCAACTTGGGATGTTCCGGTCTAGATTTATTATTGAGTATGTTTGTTTGGGCTCTTACTTTTAGCCCCGTTTTTCAACCAAAAAAAAAATTATAGGAGAATCAAGGGACCATAAATAAACAAGGATTGCAGAAGGAGAAATGCGCGTGCGGAATTATTTTCCCAAGATATTAATGCTTCCCAAATGAAGATGATACTTAATAGAGAGTTGATTAAAGGTACTCTGCTCTTGTGTCATGCATAAAGCTTCAACTAACTTTAGGAACGTTAAGTTGTCATAAAAAGTTGTAGAAAATGGCAGATAAGCAAAACCAGATTATGGGAATGTGTACTTAAACTTTAACAGGGGTGGTGTACTTAAACTTTAACAGAGGTGTTACGGTTTTACACTGCAATCTGTTTGAAATAACTCGAGTTAGTATCCTTTTGGATCCAACTAATATAGCTAAATTACTTCATACTCATTAGTTTCATAAACAAAAAAATTGGATCCAGGATGGATACCAAACAACCGTTCCTTCAGTTATTCTGAGATAGCTCTGGAGCTTGGCTTAGATTCCTGAGGGCTTTGTCATAGGATATGAACCCCATGAACCAGAATTCATGACCATCCCTTGTGACAATCTGTATATATTTTTCCGAAGGGTTCCATCTGTTTGCTGAAGGATTTACTGTTCTTAGCTGATCAAGCGGCACCACCACCTACGTGAGATTAACTAACTTGTTAGACGAATGAAGAACTTAAGAATTCGATTATGTCCACTAGAATATCTACCTTGTAATGCATGAGAGTTGGATTTCCTGGGCACAAATAGTAAGAGAAATCGCTGCAGAAGGCTATTCGTTTATCGGAGATGTACATCATCCCAATCACAGGTCCATGAGAAGTTGATAGATGGCAAGCATATGAATGTAAGAGCTTTTCTCCTGTCACTCTTTCAAATGTCTGCTGAAACACTTTTTCTTCTCCTCCGGCAGCAAGCACCTTTGTTCCGGTACTTAGCCTTGCCATCATTGCTTCTGTGAAACTCGGGCACGTTCTCACTGTCATGCGAAAATTCCAAAATTTGTTTGATATAGGCTACTCGTATGATATACGAAACGAAGATCGACTAAGATCAATCAATTCAAAATTTCTGTAGGCTCTACCAAGAAAACTTAACAAACTGGCATTTTTCTTCTATTTAACTTTATAGCAAGGGAGAAATTAACATAGGAATTCATTTAGAAAGAAACTCACGGTGGTTCCAGACATTGTCCGCCTTGGCCTCTGCTCTTTTGGTGGCAACTTCAACCCTTTTACCGCAGTGGCACAATGCCTCAACCATATTTGCCATCGGTTCTGCAGCAGAAAGTAATAAAAATTAAAAATAAAAACGATCATCCGAACTTATCTGCCTGAGACTAAATGAAATGACGTAAATACAAAAAAAATTATCCCCCCAGATATCAAACTATAATTGAAAAGGTTCTTACATGTAAGAAGTCAATAGCACCTAAATTTAAAATTTAGTACTTTTATAAGCATGGATAAAACTAGAGCACAAAAGTTTCCCACAAGAAATTTCTTTATCAGTTAAATTAAGGCTAACTAATGATCATTATTATAATCGAAGGATTGATTCTTAAGAGAACTGCGTAAAGAAACAAGGGAACAACGGAAACACTAACGCTTGGTAGAAGAATTCGATGTGGCCGGAACAGGCGAATAATGGACATAAGGATTGTTTGCCTGGGCTGTGCCTTGAGTTTCAGAGGGACGACTATCCATGTCCGTTGTTGCAAGAGTAGAGAGTAGAAAATGGCGGACGCGATCAGGTTTATATTTATCTGTTTTTTTTTTATTTTTTTTTTTATTTTTGGTTTATATGATAAGGGTCTGTCTCGGTGTACAACAAGAAAAAAGAGAGAAAAGAAATGCCGATGGAAGGTTAGGAAAAGGTGATGAAGACCTCTAGGTGCCGTCGCACTTAAAAGCAACAAATAATATGCCAACATTTGTCTAGCAAAGGTTGGATATTGTTTCATATATTCTTTTCCGTTTTCGCTTATGATAGACGCACTCAAATATATATAAATTTGTTGAGATTCTTCAGAAGCATATATATTATATTTATCGATAAGTAAATATGGATGTAGATGAATTTGTAAAAATTAAGCAAATAAAATGGCTTAAATTAATCCTACAGATCTAATAATAAAAAAAAAGAAAAAAAAAGAAAATCCTTTTGTTAAGCATGCTTCACTTTTTGTCATGTTCTAGAAAGGAGGAGCAGGTTTCAGTTCAAAACAAATTAAACTAGAATAGGTTTGGTGTTTAGCATCCAATGCGATGTGTTTGTCTCTCTTTGCGATAGTTTTGTAATGTTTTCAATAAATTGTAATACTTTATAATTTATTTATATTTATATTTTGCATTTTAAGTTTCTCCATTACAAGTATTGTTCGTTTATTTATTTATTTTAAGTATCAACATGAACCTATTTATAGGTCATATAATATATTTAATAAAGGTAAAAAAAAAAAAAAAAAAAAAACCCTAGGCCAATAGTTAGGAACCTAATTAACCGTTGAATGTTAGGTTTGAATATTATAACCCACAACCCCTAGGTTGGATAAACTTTCTAGAGGTCGAATAGGGTGCTGGACTTCTGAGTTAGGGATCCATGTCCCCACGTCCGTAGGCCACCTATCATAACCGCGGTTACTGGGGCACAAACCTCCCAAGCTGCTAATCGAACATGACAAAATGGGCCAAAAGATACTCCTACATCACTATCAACTTGAATTTTTTAGATTCTTCTAACATCATATATATTGATCAGTAAATATAGATGGAGATGAATTTGTCAAAAAAAAAAAAAAAAAAAAAATGAAATGGCTAAATTAATCCTTGCGATGGAATTAGAAAAAAACTTTTCATAAGCACGCATCGCTTTTGGTTATGTTGGAGTTTCCAGAAAGGATGAGTTGGTTAATTAAACTAGAATAGGTTTGGTGGTTTGCATCCAGTGCATTATAAGTTAGTACGTAAGAGAAAAAACAAAAACTAAAAGGACCAGAAAACTAAACACGTCAAAAGAAATGGGTTTCTTTACCTTCTACGCTCCTAAATTTAGTCCCATACCCCCTCCTTGAGTTGTTTATAATATGATCTCCGTTCATCCATTGCTTATACCAAACAAATAATTTATAATCACTTTAGCATCAATTCAAGAAACATACACCTTGAGCAATGGACTCCTCAATCGGATAAGCAACTTTCAGTGCATCCTTGCTCTTATGTCTCTCATTGTCTCCAACACCATTTGCAAATGCAAGAGCGTCTTCATTAATTGGAAGTGTTTGCAAGCAAACCCAAGACCAATTCCGCTACAACTACAAGCAATGCGTAAAATTTCTTTGGAAAGATATTCCAACTCATTCCGCATCTAATCTCAAAGACCTTGACACAACCATTCTTAAATTAGCACTAACAAATGCATAACAAAGCAAAGCTTTCTTTGTCAATGCACTCAACACCACCGGCAACAATATTGTTAAGGGCTCCGTAGCAATAAAACAATGTGCAGATGCATATGATTTTGCGGTAGACGGTTTCGCTTTCTCAGTGTGAGGGATCAAAGATAATGACAAATCGGTCTTCCAAATACTCACACAAGTACAAGACGAAATGGTTCGTTGCGAAAAAGCATTGATCTCTACCGAAATTGAACTTCCTTATTCAATATTTTCGACAAACTTCTTGACCATGATATACAGGGATGTTGCATTCCTCGTTACTTCCCAGTTATTTCATATCTAGAAAAGATACGTGAACAATGTATTAAATTCATTATGCATTAATTAAATACTACATAATATACATATAGTTACTATATATTTAATTTGTAAAAGAAGAGAAAAGAATGAAAAATTATTGTAAGAAAACAAAAAGCTGTTTTAATATTGAATCCTCCTGTGTTGCTATATTGGTTGTCCATACTACACATATATCTAGATATACTACACTTTGAATTCTTAAGAACACAATATGCTATGCATGTTTAATCTTGACAGCATCAGTGGAAACTTTCAGACTATAATTCTTTGTTGATTCTTCAATTTTGAAAAGATGAAGGAAGGAACGCACGGCAGTGTGCATATATAACCAGAATAGCATTTCAAATGACCTCAGTCACATTGATACTAATACAATTACACTTCTGACTTTTGAGGTTTGGATTTTCTTTTTGCCCACTTTTCTACTGCTTTCAGATGAGTTATGGGTACACAATTACACGAAGAAAAAGCCAATTGGCAAAAAAGAGATATGAAGTCTACTTCGTTGTGCACCCTTCCGTTGATAGGATACATGGGTCAAAGGGAAGACTTGAGTTCATAGACGAAGTTGGCTCGATAATTGAATTGTCGCTATCCGTGCAACAGAGGCAAAATTTGTTATTGGAAATTTTAACAACTCAAAAAAAAAAAAAAAAAAAAAAAAAAAAAAAAGTACCGTGCACCACCACACTACTTTTAACTCAAGGTCCGGTGCCAATATGTTGACTCTCCTACAAGCAAAGGGTAGTACTTTCCACCATTGGAAAATTGGCGGGTGCATTCCAGCAAGTCGTGTTCCACTTTTAGAGACTAGTGAAACCTTAATAGCTATCACATCCATTGTAGCAAAAACAAATTGATAACTTTCAATATGGGCTTCGACTTCGACAGTGGAATATATTAGGCTTCTATAAGCCCTCACTACATTTTGTACAAAATTAAAACTTAAGAGCTAGTTGATAACCAATTCGTTTTAAGTTTTTAATTTTATTTTTAATTATATAGATTGATGAAAAATATGTGATCTGAAGATCAATGAAGATCGGCGAAGGATAGATGGTGAAAGCAATGTGAATTGATGTTCTAAAAAACGGTCTAAACAGCTGGCCAACATCACGATTAATTACTAGATGATTAGAAAATCAGATACCGCATCTACATGGGTCTAGGCGGATAGGGGTTTCTTTTGTTTTTTTATTATTGACTTTGAGTCTTGACTCACCCTTTCGCAGACAGAGAAAAGCAAACCAAGAATATGATGTGGTCGTCTCTCTTTGCGATGGTACTTTGATGTTTTCAAAAAATTGTAGTACTTTATAATTTATTTATATTTTGCATTTTAAGTTTCCTCATTTCAAGTGTATTTTTATTTATTTTTTAAAATATATAATATACACTTATTTATATTTCATATAATAAATTTAATTAAGATAAAAAATAAAAAAAATCCTAGGCCACAAGTTAGGACCCTACCCGCCACTTGATAACCACCTAGCGATGTTTAAAACATTAGTGTGAATGGAGTATGTCTGGAAATCAAACAATAAATTTCTTGATTATGCTCCCTCAGCTGATTTTCGGATCGATCTTTTGATTATTCGTTCGAATGGGGTAAAGCCCAGGGTTGAATATGTTATAACTAACAACCCTTAGGTTGGATAAACTTTTTGGAGGCCGGACGAGGTGCTGGACTTTTAGGCCAGGGGTTGTAACCTTGCTTAATAGGTCTTGGTTCTCCTAAGCTGCTAACTGAACACGACGAAATGGGCTAAAAAAACTCCTCCAATACTATCAATTTGAATTTTTCAGATTCTTCTAACATTATATATATTGATAAATAAATATGGATGTAACTGAATTTGTAACAAAACAAATGAAATGACTTAAATTAATCCTTGCGATCTAATACAAAAAAAAAAAAGTCCTTTTGATAAGCATGCGTCACTTTTGGTTATGTTGGAGTTTCTAGAAATGAGGAGTTGGTTAATTAAACTAGAATAGGTTAGGTGGTTTGCATCCAGTGTATTATCAGTAAATACGTTAGACGAAAAGCAAAACTACGGACCAGAAAACTAAACACGTCAAAAGAAATGGGTTTTTTTACCTCCTGCGCTCCTAAATTTAGACCCATACCCTCTCCTTGCGTTGTTTATAATATGATCTCCGTTTACCCATTGCTTAAACCAAACATATAATTTATAATCACTTTAGCATCAATTTAAGAAACATACACCTTGAGCAATGGACTTCTCAATGGGGTATGCAACTTTCGTTGCATCCTTGCTCTTATGTCTCTCATCATCTCCAACACTATTTGCAAATGCAAGAGCGTCTTCATTAATTAGAAGTGTTTGCAAGCAAACCCAAGACCAATTCGGCTACAACTACAAGCGATGTGTAAAATCTCTTTGGAAAGATATCCCGACTCGATCAGCATCTAATCTCAAAGATCTTGACACAACCATTCTTAAATTAGCACTAACAAATGCACAACAAAGCAAAGCTTTCTTTGTCAATGCTCTCAACACCACCGGCAACAATATTGTTATGGGCTCCGGAGCAGTAAAACAATGTGCAGATTCATATGATTTTGCGGTAGACGGTTTTGCTTTCTCAGTGCGAGGGATCAAAGATAATGACATATCAGTCTCCCAAATACTCACGCAAGTACAAGACGAAATTGTTCGTTGCGAAAAAGCATCGACCTCTACCGAAATTGAACTTCCTTATTTAGTATCTTCGACAAATTTCTTGACCATGTTGTATAGGGATGTTGCCTTCCTCATTACTTCCCAGCTATTCCATATCTAGAAAAGATACGTGAACAATGTATTAAATTCAGTATGCATTACTCAAATACTAAATAATACACATATAATTACTGTATATTTAATTTGTAAAAGGAAAGAAAAGAATGAAAAATTAATGTAAGAAAACAAAAAGCTGTTTTAATATTGAATCCTTCTGTGTTGCTATTTTGGTTGTCCATACTATACACACATACCCACATATACTACACTTTGAATTCTTAAGAACACAATATGCTATGCATGTTTAATCTTGACAACATCAGTGGAAACTTTCAAACTATAATTCTTTGTTGATTATTCAAATTTGAAAAGATGAAGAAAAGAACACATGGCAATGTGTATATATAACCAGAATAACATTTCAAATGACCGCACAACATGGAGTCACATTGATACTGATACAATTACACTTCTGACTTTTGAGGTTTGGATTGTCTTTTTCTGCACTTTTCTACTGTTTTCCGCTTTCAATGAGTTTTAGGTATACAATCACACGAAGAAACAGCCTATTGGCAAGAAAGTGATCTAAAGTCTGGTTCGTCGTGCACCTTTCCGTTGATAGGATACACGGGTGAAAGGGAAGACTTGAGTTCAGAGACGAAGTTGGCTCGGTAATTGAATTACCACGGTGCTGTGGGAATCTTGTCCTTCATGATCTCTATCCGTGCAAAAAAGAGACAGAACTTGTTGATGGGAAACTCAATAACTCAAAAAAAAAAAAAAAAAAAAAAGAAAAAAAGGACCGCACACCACCTCAACACTTCCAACTCAAGGTTCGATGCCAAAATGCTGACTCTCCTAGAAGCAAAGGGTAGTACTTTCCACCATTGGAAAACTGGTGGGTGCATTCCAGCAAGTCGTGTTCCACGTTTAGAGACTAGTGAAACCTTAATATCGATCATATCCATTGTAGCAAAAACAAATTGATAACTTTCAATATGGGCTTCGACTTCGACAGTGGAATACATTAGGTTTCTATAAGCCCTCACTACATTTTGGTACAAAATTAAAACTTAAGAGGCAGTTTGATAACCAATTCATTTTAAGTTTTCAATTTTATTTTTAATTATATAGATGGATGAAAAATATGTGCCCTGAAGATCAATGAAGATAAGCGAAGGATAGATGGTGAAAGTAGTGTGAATCGGTGCTCAAAAAAGCGGTCTAGATAGTTGGCCAACACCATGATTAATAACTAGACGGTTGGAAAATCAGGTATGGCATCTATGTGGGTCTAGGCGGAATAGGTGTTTCCTTTGTTTTTTTTAATTAACTTTGAGTCTTGACTCACCTTTTCCTTGACAGAAAAAAGGAAACCAAGAATACGATGCGGTCGTCTCTCTTTGCGATAGTTCTTTGATGCTTTCCATAAATTGTCAAACTTTATAATTTATTTATATTTTGCATTTTCAGTTTCCCCATTACAAGTATAATTTTTTTTAAATACACACACACACACACAGAGTTTTGTATGTCATATAATAAATTTAATTAAGATAAAAAATATAAAAAATCCTAGGCCACCAGTTAAGACCCTACCTGCTGCTCGATAACGACCTAGTGATGTTTAAAACATTGGTGTGAACGAAGTATGTTTGGAAATCAAAAACAAAATTTCTTGATTATGCACCCTCAGCTGATTTACAGATTGCCCGTTTAATTATTCCTTCGAATGGTGTAAGGCCCAGGTTTGAATGTTATAACCCACAACCCTTAGGTTGGATAAACTTTCGAAAGGCTGGATGAGGCGCTGGACTTCTGGTTCAAGTCCATATCCCCACGACCGTAGGCCGCTTATTGTAACCTTGCTTAATAGGGCTCAGTCCACCTAAGCTGCTAACTGAACGCTACAGAATAGGTTAAAAGAGACTCCTCTAATACTATCAATTTGAATTTTTTAGATTCTTCTAACATCATATATATTGATAAACAAATATGGATGTAAATGACTTTGTAAAAAAACAAATAAAATGACCTAAATTAATCCTTGCGATTTAATAAAAAAAAAAATCCTTTTGATAAGCATGCATCACTTTTGGTTATGTTGGGGTTTCTAGAAACGAGGAGTTGGTTAATTAAACTAGAATAGGTAGGTGGTTTGCTTCCAGTGTGTTATCAGTTCGTACGTTGAAGAAAGAAAAAAAACTAAACACGTCAAAAGAAATGGTCCTTAATTTAGACCCATACCCCCTCCTTGAGTTGTTTATAATATGATCTCCGTTCATCCATTGCTTAAACCAAACAAATAATTTATAATCACTTTAGCATCAATTTAAGAAAAATACACCTTGAGCAATGGACTCCTCAATTGGATATGCAACTTTCATTGCATCCTTGCTCTTATGTCTCTCATCATCTCCAACACCATTTACAAATGCAAGAGCGTCTTCATTAATTAGAAGTGTTTGCAAGCAAACCCAAGACCAATTCGGCTACAACTACAAGCGATGTGTAAAATCTCTTTGGAAAGATATCCCAACTCGATCAGCATCTAATCTCAAAGATCTTGACACAACCATTCTTAAATTAGCACTAACAAATGCACAACAAAGCAAAGCTTTCTTTGTCAATGCGCTCAACACCACTGGCAACAACATTGTTAAGGGCTCCGGAGCAGTAAAACAATGTGCTAATTCATATGATTTTGCAGTAGACGGTCTCGCTTTCTCAGTGCGAGGGATCCAAGATAATGACAAATCAGTCTCCCAAATACTTACACAAGTACAAGACGAAATTGTTCGTTGCAAAAAAGCATTGACCTCTACCGAAATTGAACTTCCTTATTTAGTATCTTCGACAAATTTCTTGACCATTTTATATAGGGATGTTGCATTCCTCATTACTTCCCAACTATTCCATATCTAGAAAAGATACATGAACAATGTATTAAATTCAGTATGCATTACTTAAATACTAAATAATATACATATAATTACTGTATATTTAATTTGTAAAAGGAAAGAAAAGAATGAAAAATGAATGTAAGAAAACAAAAAGCTGATTTAATATTGAATCCTTCTGTGTTGCTATTTTGGTTGTCCATACTACACCCATTCCCAGATATACTACACATTGAATTCTTAAGAACACAATATGCTATGCATGTTTAAGCATCAGTGGAAACTTTCAAACTATAATTCTTTGTTGATTATTCAAATTTGAAAAATGAATAAAAGAACGCATGGCAATGTGCATATATAACCGAAGAGCATTTCAAATGACCACACAACATGGAGTCACATTGATACTGATACAATTACATTTTTGAGTTTTGAGGTTTGGATTTACTGCTTTTCGCTTTCAATGAGTTTTACCTATACAATACGAAGAAAAAGCCAATTGACAAGAAAGAGATCTAAAGTCTGGTTAGGTGTGCACCCTTCCATTGATAAGATACAGGGAAGACTTGAGTTCAGAGACAAAGTTGGCTCGGTAATTGAATTGTCGCGGTGCTGTGGGAATCTTGTCCTTCATCTCTATCCGTGCAAAAAAGAGAGAATTTGTTAAAAAAAAAAAAAAAACAATATAAAGGACCACGCACCACCATACCACTTCCAACACAAGGTCGGATGCCAATATGCTAACTCTTCTAGAAGCAAAGGGTAGTACTTTCCACCATTAGAAAACTGGTGGTTTCATTCTAGCAAGTCGTGTTCCACTTTTAGAGACTAGTGAAACCTTAATATCGATCACATCAGTTGTAGCACAAACAAATTGATAACTTCCAATATGGGCTTCGACTTCGACAGTGGAATACATTAGGTTTCTATAAGCCCACACTACATTTTGGTACAAAATTAAAACTTAAGAGCTAGTTTGATAACCAATTCATTTTAACTTTTTAATTTTATTTTTAATTATATAGATGGACGGAAAATATGTGATCTGAAGATCAATGTATGCGAAGGATAGATGGTGAAAACAGTGTGAATCAGTGTTCTAAAAAGTGGTCTAGACAGCTGACCAACACCTCGATTAATAACTAGACGGTTGGAAAATCAGGTATGGCATCTATGTGAGTCTAGGTGGAATAGGTGTTTCCTTTGTTTTTTTAATTGACTTTGAGTCTTGACTCATCGTTTCCCTGACAGAAAAAAGGAAACGAAGAAATACGATGTGGTCGTCTCTCTTTGTGATAGTTCTTTGATGTTATCAATAAATTGTAGAACTTTATAATTTATTTAAATTTTGCATTTTAAGTTTCCCCATTACAAGTATGTGTGTGTGTGTGTGTATATATATATTTTTTAAATATATATACACACACACACACACTTATTTGTATGTCATATAATAAATTTAATTAAGATAAAAAAAAAATCCTAGGCCACCAATTAAGACCCTACCTGCCGCTCAACGACCTAGTGACGTTTAAAACATTGGTGTGAACGGAGTATGTCTGGAATTCAGAAACAAAATTTCTTGATTATGCTCCCTTAGCTGATTTACGGATAGCCCTTTTGATTATTCCTTCGAATGGTGTAAAGCCCAGGTTTGAATATTATAACCCACAACCCTTAGGTTGGATAAACTTTCCTGAGGCCGGATGACGCGTTGGACTTCTGGGTCAAGAGTCCATGTCCCCACGCCTGTAGGCCACTTATTGTAACCTCGCTTAATAGGGCTCAGTCCACCTAACCTGCTAACCGAAAATGACGGAATAGGTTAAAAGATACACCTCTAATACTATCGATTTGAATTTTTTAGATTCTTCTAACACCATATATATTGATAAATAAATATGGATTTAAATGACTTTGTAAAAAAAAACAAATGAAATGATTTAAATTAATCCTTGCGATGTAATAAAAAAAAAAATCCTTTTGATAAGCATGCATCACTTTTGGTTATGATGGGGTTTCTAGAAATGAGGAGTTGGTTAATTAAACTAGAATAGGTAGGTGGTTTGCAACCAGTGTGTTATCAGTTAGTAAGTTGAAGAAAGAAAAAAAAATAAATACGTCAAAAGAAATGGGTTTCTTTGCCACCAACGCTCCTTAATTTAGACCCATACCCCCTCCTTGAGTTGTTTATAATATGATCTCCGTTCATCCATTGCTTATACCAAACAAATAATTTATAATCACTTTAGCATCAATTTAAGAAACATACACCTTGAGCAATGGACTTCTCAATCGGATATGCAACTTTCCTTGCATCCTTGCTCTTATGTCTCTCATCGTCTCCAACACCATTTGCAAATGCAAGAGCGTCTTCATTAATTAGAAGTGTTTGTAAGCAAACCCAAGACCAATTCGGCTACAACTACAAGCGATGTGTAAAATCTCTTTGGAAAGATATCCCAGCTCGATCAGCATCTAATCTCAAAGATCTTGACACAACCATTCTTAAATTAGCACTAACAAATGCACAACAAAGCAAAGCTTTCTTTGTCAATGTGCTCAACACCACCGGCAACAATATTGTTAAGGGCTCTGGAGCAGTAAAACAATGTGCAGATTCATATGATTTTGCGGTAGACGGTTTTGCTTTCTCAGTGCGAGGGATCAAAGATAATGACAAATCAGTCTCCCAAATACTCACACAAGTACAAGACGAAATTGTCCGCTGCGAAAAAGCATTGACCTCTACTGAAATTGAACTTCCTTATTTAGTATCTTCGACAAATTTCTTGACCATGTTGTATAGGGATGTTGCATTCCTCATTACTTCCCAGCTATTCCATATCTAGAAAAGATACATGAACAATGTATTAAATTCAATATGCATTACTTAAATACTAAATAATATACATATAATTACTGTATATTTAATTTGTAAAAGGAAAGAAAAGAATGAAAAATGAATGTAAGAAAACAAAAAGCTGTTTTAATATTGAATCCTTCAGTGTTGCTATTTTGGTTGTCCATACTACACACATACCCAGATATACTACACTTTGAATTCTTAAGAACACAATATGCTATGCATGTTTAATCTTGGCAACATCAGTGGAAACTTTCAAACTATAATTCGCTGTTGATTATTCAAATTTGAAAAGATGAAGAAAAGAACACATGGCAATGTGCATATGTAACCAGAATAACACTTCAAATGACCGCACAACATGGAGTCACATTGATACTGATACAATTACACTTTTGACTTTTGAGGTTTGGATTTTCTTTTTCTGCACTCTTCTACTGTTTTCCGCTTTCAATGAGTTTTAGGTATACAATCACACGAAGAAAAAGCCTATTGGCAAGAAAGTGATCTAAAGTCTGGTTCGTTGTACACACTTCTGTTGATAGGATACACGAGTGAAAGGGAAGACTTGAGTTCAGAGACAAAGTTGGCTCGGTAAATGAAATGCCGCGGTGCTGTGGGAATCCTGTCCTTCATCTCTATTCGTGCAAAAAAGAGAGAATTTGTTGATGGGATTTTGAACAACTGAAAAAAAAAAAAAAAAAAAAAACAAAAGGACCGCGGACCACCATACCACTTCCAACTCAAGGTCCGATGCCAATATGCTAACTCTTCTAGAAGCAAAGGGTAGTACTTTCCACCATTGGAAAATGGGTGGGTGCATTCCAGCAAGTCGTGTTCCACTTTTAGAGACTAGTGAAACCTTAATATCGATCACATCCGTTGTAGCAAAAACAAATTGATAACTTTCAATATGGGCTTCGACTTCGACAGTGGAATATATTAGGTTTCTATAAGCCCTCACTACGTTTTGGTAAAAAATTAAAACTTAAGAGCTAGTTTGATAACCAATTCATTTTAAGTTTTCAATTTTATTTTTAATTATATAGATGGATGAAAAATATGTGATCTGAAGATCAATGAAGATAGGCGTAGGAAAGATGGTGAAAGCAGTGTGAATCAGAGTTCTAAACATTGGTCTAGACAGCTGACCAACACCTCGATTCATAACTAGACAGTTGGAAAATTAGGTGTGGCATCTACGTGGGTCTAGGTGGAATCGCTATTTTTTATTTGTTTTTTTAATTGACTTTGAGTCTTGACTCACCATTTCCCTTACAGAAAAAAGGAAACCAAGAATACAATGTGGTCGTCTCTCTGTGTGATAGTTCTTTGATGTTTTCAATAAATTGTAGAACTTTATAATTTATTTATATTTTGCATTTTAAGTTTCCCCATTACATGTATATTTTTATTTATTTATTTTAAATACACACACACACACACACACACACTTATTTGTATGTCATATAATAAATTTAATTAAGATAAAAAGAAAAAAAAAATCCTAGGCCACCATTTACGACCCTTCCCGCTTATCGATAACGACCTAGGGGTGTTTAAAACATTGGTGTGAACGGATTATGTCTGGAAATCAAAAACAAATTTTCTTGATTATGTTCCCTCAGCTGATTTATGGATCGCCCTTTTAATTATTCATTCGAATGGTATAAAGCCCAGGTTTGAATGTTATAACCCACAACCTTTAGGTTGGATAAACTTTCCGGAGGCCGGACGAGGCATTGGACTTTCGCGTCAGGAGTCTATGTCCCCACGCTCGTAGACCACTTATCGTAACCTCGCTTAATAGGGCTTAGTCCTCTTAAGCTGCTAACCGAAGACGATGAAATTGGCTGGAAGAGACTCCTCTAATACTATCAATTTGAATTTTTTAAATTCTTCTAACATTATATATATATATATATATATATATATTGATAAATAAATATGGTTGTAACTGAATTTGTAAAAAAACAAATGAAATGACTTAAATTAATCCTTGCGATCTAATTAAAAAAATCCTTTTGTTAAGTATGCATCACTCTTGATTATGTTGGAGTTTCTAGAAATGAGGAGTTGGTTAATTAAACTAGAGTAGCTTAGGTGGTTTGCATTCAGTGTGTTATCAGTAAGTACGTTAGAGGTAAAACAAAAACTAAAGGACCAGAAGACTAAATACGTAAATAAAAATGAGTTTTTTTTCCTCCTGCGCTCCTAAATTTAGACCCATACCCCCTCCTTGCGTTGTTTATAATATGATCTCCGTTCATCCATTTCTTAAACCAAACAAATCATTTATAACCACTTTAGCATCAATTTAAGAAACATACACCTTGAGCATTGGACTTCTCAATCGGATATGCAACTTTCATTGCATCCTTGCTCTTATGTATTTGTTTAGGCCCAAAAATAATATTATTGGGCCGAGCGTAAGTTTATGTTCGGTCCAAAGCTTTTTCAAATATATCATGGGCTGCCTGGTGGTCCCGGGCCATTCAGTAAAGGTGGTCGAGTCCTATTGCAAGAAGGAGTAGTTTGGATGAGCGGATGGGTCGAAGTCCCAATATGATAAGGGGTCCTAATGCAATATGGATTCTCGGTCGGCAATGAATACGGCTTGAAAAGGGGGGTGAGTTCAAAATCCTAATAGGAGTAGGACTAGTTGAGATAAAGTTGGATCAGAATAAGAAGTCCTAATCCGAATGTGGTTTCAACTTGATCTTAAAGAGGATTTGATGCTATAAATAGAGAGCAGAATGCATCATTCAAGCCCCCTCCAATTCAACACACAATTGCCCTGTGCAAACCTCTCAAACATCTTGAGATTTTTTATTTTCTTTTTCCGCCAACACATCTTCAGTTTGGATAAATAACACTGTTAAGGCAACCAGTGAACATCTTCAGTTTGGATAAACAGCACTATTGTCATACAATCAGCCGACCAAGGAGCACATTCGGTTTGGATAAATAGCACTGCGTCGAGGTTGACTGGTTACCTATCCAAGTCTCGGTTGAGACCGAATCCTTATTGGTAGAGGTCATCTTAACAGCACTACATTTGGCACGTTGAACGCCGAGTGATTTTATGATTGGATACTCACAAGTGGGTTTCAGAGTTCGACATTCTGACAGCCGAACCACATTTACCATCAAGATATATATTTCCTTTGAGTACTTGTGCCCATATAGTTTGGTGTCGATTCGATGTGCTTATACTCTCACGAATATAATCACTGTGACCAAATTCAGCACTGACGATTCGTGAACTTCGCAGAACTAGCGGGCTTGTCTTCAAGCTCGAGAATCCAAAGGCCGAGACTTGTTCCTTCCTCGGCTGCAATCGCAGGATCAAGAAGTCAGCAACGCGCTCAACGCAACATCAGCAAATTGCACTCCTCGACCAGGCTCGGCTGAAGAGTCGGCACGCCTCGCATCAATCGAAGAACGTAGTTTGCTCATTAGTTACTCTGACTGCGCACCACGTAGGCTTTGTAATTTTTAGGGTCAACAGTATCTCATCGTTTCCAACACCATTTGCAAATGCAATAGCATCTTCTTTAATTAGAAGTGTTTGCAAGCAAACCCAAGACCAATTCGGCTACAACTACAAGCGATGCATAAAATCTCTTTGGAAAGATTTCCCAACACGATTAGCATCTAATCTCAAGGATCTTAACACAACCATTCTTAAATTAGCACTAACAAATGCACAACAAAGCAAAGCTTTCTTTGTCAATACACTCAACACCACCGGCAACAATATTGTTAAGGGCTCTGGAACAGTAAAACGATGTGCAGATTCATATGATTTTGCGGTAGACGGCTTCACTTTCTCAATGTGGGGGATCAAAGATAATGACAAATCAGTCTCCTAAATACTCACATAAGTACAAGATGAAATTGTTTGTTGCGAAAAAGCATTGACCTCTACCGTAATTGAACTTCTTGATTTAGTGTCTTCGACAAACTTCTTGACTATGTTATATAGGGATGTTGCATTCCTCAATACTTCCCAGCCAGGGTCGGCCCATAGGGGGGTGCAAGTGGTGCCACCGCACAGGGCCCCCAAATCGGAAAGGCCCCCGATTTTTCAAATTTGCATGTATATACGTATATATAGCAGTACGTGTAGAACATTATAAACATGAGTCTAAGTGCAAGTGGTATTACATCTTCTTTACATTGGCCTAGGTGATGGGTTAGAAACTTGTCTCCATCTTTTTTTTTCAATTTATTTTTATTAAATGCATAAGCTTTCACAAAATAATATAAAAATTTCACATAATAATATGAAAATTCGAACCTTGACCCTCTAAATAGTTAAGGAAAAACAATACGCCACCTTTCCACTTATTGATTTGTTAAATTTGTTTGTGCTATTAGAATTTAAAGAAACTCAAATGGAAACTAAAATTATTTTTTTGAACAAAAAAAAAAAAAAAATTCTTAAGTACTTTTTAGGGCCTCAATTGACTTTCGCACAGAACCCCTGAAATCTCAGGGCCGGCCCTGTTCCCAGCTATTCCATATCTAGAAGAGATATGTGAACCATGTATTAAATTCAATATGCATTACTTAAATACCGAATAATATACATATAATTACAGTATATTTAATTTGTAAAAGGAAAGACAAGAATGAAAGATTAATGTAAGAAAACAAAAAGCTGTTTTAATATTGAATCCTTCTGTGTTGCTATTTTGGTTGTCCATACTACACATATACCCAGTACTAAACGTTGAATAGTTAGGAACACAATATGCTATGCATGTTTAATCTTGACATCATTAGTGGAAACTTTCAAACTATAATCCTGTGTTGATTATTCAAATTTGAAAAGATGAAGAAAAGAACGCATGGCATTGTGCATATACGAGAATGGCATTGTGCATTATATAACTTGAGGTTTGGATTTTTTTTTCTCCACTTTTCTACTGCTTTCAGCTTTCAATAAGTTTTAGGTATACAATCACACGAAGAAAAAGTCAATTGGCAAGAAAGAGATCTAAAGTCTGGTTTATCGTGCACCCTTCCGTTGATAGGGTACATGGATCAAAAGGAAGACTTGAGTTCATAGACGAAGTTGGCTCAGTAATTGAATTGCCGCGATGCGGTGGGAATCTCGTCCTTATCTCTCTCCATGCAAAAAGGAGACATAATTTATTGATGGGAATTTCAACAACTCAAAAAAAAGGATCGCGCACCACCACACCACTTCCAACTCAAGGTCCGGTGCCAATATGCTGACTCTCCTAGAAGCGAAGGGTAGTACTTTCCACAATTGGAAAACTGGTGGATGCATTCCAGCAAGTCGTATATCACTTTTAGAGACTAATAAAACCTTAAAATCGATCACATCTGTTGTAGCAAAAACAAATTGATAACTTTCTATATGGGCTTCGACATCGACAGTGGAATACATTAGGTTTCTGTAAGCCTTCACTACATTTTCGTACAAAATCAAAACTTAAGAGCTAGTTTGATAACCAATTTGTTTTAAGTTTTTAATTTTATTTTTAATTATATAGATTGATGAAAAATATGTGATCTGAAGATGAATGAAGACAGGTGATGGAGAAATGGTGAAAGCAATGTGAATCGATGTTCTAAAAAGCAGTCTAGGCAGCTGGTCAGCATCATGATTAATTACTAGACGGTTAGAAAATCAGGTATGGCATCTACGTGTGTTAGGTGGAATAGGTTTTCATTTTGGTTTTTTATTTGATATTGAGTCTTGACTCACCCTTTCCCAGACAGAAAAAAGGAAACCCAAAATGCAATGTGTTCTCTCTTTGCAATAGTTCTTTGATGTTTTCAATAAATTGTAGTACTTTATAAATTATTTATATTTATATTTTGCATTTTAAGTTTCCCCATTACAAGTATAATTTTTATTTATTTTTTAAATATAATATGCACTCATTTGTATGTCATATAATAAATTTAAATAAGACAGAAAAATCCTAGGCCACCAATTTCGACTCTACCCGCCGCTCGATAATGACCTAGCGATGTTTAAAACATTGGTGTGAACAAAATATGTTTGGAAATCAAAAACAAAATTTCTTGACTATGCTCCCTCAGTAGATTTCCGGATTGCCCTTTTGATTATTCCTTTGAATGGTATAAAGCCCAGGTTTGAATGTTATAACCCATAACCCTTAGGTTGGATAAACTCTTCGGAGGCCAGACGAGGTGTTGGACTTCGGGGTCAGGGGTCCATGTCCTCTCGCCTGTAGGCTGCCTATTGTAACCTCGCTTAATAGGGCTCGGTCCTCCTAAGCTGCTAACCGAACATTACCAAATAGGCTACAAGATACTCCTCTAATACTATCAATTTGAATTTTTTGGTCTTCTAACATGATATATATTGATAAATAAATATGGATCTAAATGAATTTGTAAAAAAAACAAATGAAATGACTTAAATTAATCCTTGTGATCTAATTAAAAAAATCCTTTTGATAAGAATGCATCACTTTTGGTTATGTTGGAGTTTCTAGAAATGAGTAGCTGGTTAATTAAACTAGAATAGGTTAGGTGGTTTGCATCCAGTGTGTTATCAGTTAGTACGTTAGAGAAACAACAAAAACTGAAGGACCGGAAAACTAAACACGTCAAAGGAAATGAGTTTCTTTACCTCCTGCGCTCCTAAATTTAGACCCATACGCTCTCCTTGAGTTGTTTATAATATGATCTCCATTCATCCATTACTTAAACCAAACAAATACTTTATAATCACTTTAGCATCAATTTAAGAAACATACTCCTTGAGCAATATTGGACTCCTCAATCAGATATACAACTTTCATTGCATCCTTACTCTCATGTCTCTCATCGTCTCCGACACCATTTGCAAATGCAGGGGGGCGTCTTCATTAATTAAAAGTGTTTGCAAGCAAACCCAAGACCAATTCGGCTACAACTATAAGCGACGCGTAAAATCTCTTTGGAAAGATATTCCAACTAGATTAACATCTAATCTCAAAGATCTTGACACAACCATTCTTAAATTAGCACTAACAAATGCACAAGAAAGCAAAGCTTTCTTTGTCAATGCGCTCAACACTACCGGCAACAATATTGTAAAGGGTTATGTTATCTTATTGAGGTTATATAACTAAAACACTGCATGCATGATAATAGTACGTAAACATGAAAGAACTCTAACCTGATGTATTGCCTGCAGCAGCCATGGAAACAACTTGCACCGAGAGAAAACAATACCAAGCCTTCTATGAATTCCTAACTTTAACACAATGCTCTATGGGAAGCTGTTGTCGTGTATTTTTAGGGTTCATAGGGACCGGTATATATATAGGCCAAAAACTTTAAGTTCCATCCATAAAGGAAACATAAAATCTACTTTCTTGGCCTTCAAGTAATATATCATAATCATAATCATAATCGTATAAGGATTTCATCAGTTATATTTCCTATATAAGACTCATAATATATAAGATTGATATCTTTTGGGTAATCTAATCACAATATATATTATTCTCTAATGATACATTCCTATTACATGTAGTAGACCATACCAAGGTTGATTTATGTCGGGCAAGTCCAACATTCTCCCATTTGGTCTACAAAATGTAATGCTCATGTTTTGTCTTAGATTAGAGACTAATATAACTTTAATGGCCATGTGCAATGATTATATCCCATCCTTATTCAAGTTTCTGTCAGATAACCCATTCAACATGGAAATAACAAGATTGTAAAGTAATCATAACTCATAATCTTCATAATCACACATGTTGAATGCATTACCTACATGAAAAACACCATATAATTATGATTGAGAGAGGAATTCATAATTGTAATTTTCTCTTTCCCTATATCATCTCAAATCCTCTTTATTGTAACCATGCGACTACACTTTATGCTTTAAACAAACCTGTAAACTTGTCGATACAAGTATGTGTCACTCAATGAGTGATCACATCCTTCTTGTGATTTAAAACATGTATGGTAAAATCACATAATGCAGATATTATCTACCTATGTGCATGTATATATATTACCCTATGCGAACACTTAATCAGAAAACATGTTTATGAATTCAAAATCTTCTAGTAACAAAACTACAATCCATAGAATCCTTGTGAAAAAAACAACTCACTTATTCAGTGCAAAAACTAACTAATAGCATCTACTCCCACTAACTTAGCATATCGAGATCTACAATCGAACCCATATTCTTTATGTGCTGCTTAAAAGTTGCAACTAGTAATGCTTTATTCAAGGGATCCGTAAGCATTGATACAGTGTCAATGTAGCTAACCTTGACAAAACCTTGTTTGATCTTCTCTCTGATGAGTCTGTACTTGATATGCATGTGTTTGGTCCCTGAAGACCTCTTATTATTCTTGGAGTAGAAAACAGCTGGAGTGTTATCACAAAAGATATGCAGTGGTCTAGCAACAATTCTCAGCACATTCATCCTTTCTATGAATTTGCCAATCTACACAGCTTGTGAAGTAGCTTCAAAACATGCCATGTATTCAGCCATCACTGTGGACATCGCTATGTTCTTTGGCTTCATGCTTTTCCAAGAAATAGCACCTCCTACCATCATGAATATGTAGTTTGATGTTGATTTTAATGAATCTTGACATCCTGCAAAATCCGAGTCACAATGACCAACTATTTCCAAGTCTGTGCCCTTCCCATAAACCAGCTTATAGTCTTTGGTTTTCTGCAAGTATCTCATCACCTTTTTGGCTGCAATCCAATGTGCTTGTCCCGGATTTGACTGAAACCTCCCCAATAAGGTCAATGCAAAAGATATATCAGGTCTAGTGCATACCTGCACATACATTAAGCTACCCACCACTGAGGCATATGGCTTGTCATCCATTTCTTTCTTCTCAATGTCAGTTTTTGGAGATTGTTCTTTGCTTAATTTATCTTCCTTAGTAACTGGCACTTCACTTCCATTGCAATTTGACATATTAAATCTTTTCAGAATCTTGTTAATGTAACCCTTTTGCGAAAGACGAAGTAGACTTCTCTTCCTGTCACGTGTAATTTCAATTCCAAGGACATATGAAGCTTCTCCCATGTCCTTCATCTTAAAGTTGTCACTCAACAAGATTTTTGTCTCTTGCAACAGACTCAAATCAGTGCCTGCAATTAATATATCATCTACATAAAGTACTAAGATGATGAAATGTCTCCCACTAGACTTGACATAAATGCATTCATCTTCAGAGTTTTCAATAAAACCATGTGATTGCATAAATTCATCAAATTTTAGATACCATTGTCTAGATGCCTGCTTTAATCCATATATGGATTTCTTAAGTTTGCAGACTAACTCCCTTTCTCCTTCTTTGATAAATCCTTCGGGTTGTCGCATATATATCTCTTCCTCAACTTTGCCATTTAAAAAGGCTGTTTTGACATCGATTTGATGAAGAAATAAATCATAGTGAGCAACTAAAGCCATTACAAACCTGAATGAGTCTTTGGTGGAAACTGGTGAGAATGTTTCATATTAAGGCATCACATCAAAGTATGCATAAATGTGTGTGCCGTATAATTTATGGAAATTTCATAAATTTCGTTAATACTCTAATTCTTAAAAACATTAGTCTAAACTAAGCGTATTTTAGAAAATTCTTTATCAATTACGTAAATGGAAACTAAATAAATATAAAATATTAAAAAAAACAAAGAACCACTCATAAATCATGACATGAAGTCGAACCCACCTTGTGACATCAAGAGTCCTCACGATGCGTTTCACCTAGAAACAAAACTATTTACATAAATATGTAACATACTAACGTATAAACGTGTTTTCGTACAAAGTACAGCTAATAAAGGAACTATTTTAAAACGGTAGAATTTCGAAAAATGAATGGCAGATTTGGATTCGGCACTTCGAGAAACCTAAAGAGGGACCTCGGGTTCCTCTACACATCGCACACACCGCAACAAGATGGTTGCACTAATAGCCACGCACTGCATGCGCCACTCACAATGGCGGCCCACGGTTCACGCGCCTTCTTTAAGAAATCTGCAGTTTTGCAGATTGTAGGGCTAACGTCCAGAGTTCATTTTGAGCTCGATTTGCAACCAAATTCGATGATTTAAAAATAAATGTGAAGTTAGAAATGTAGGGAACAAAACCATACCAAAGTGGGGCCAAGTTAACATCGGTGTTGGCCAGAAAAATGGCCTAAAGGTGGCTGGTCAGTCATCGGAAAACTAAGGGAAAATCCTCCCAGTGTGTGTTCTGCATCAAATCGTCCCCCAAACTCATTTTTAAGGTTAAAACAACATAGGAGATTCAAAATAAGAGGGATTTGAAGGTCTCAAGGCTCACCATGGTCAGAGAAATGAGTGAATAGTGATAAAAGTCACTCTGCAGTTCCATTTTTCCACTTGGGTGTTTTGAGCAAACTAGGTACAAGAGTGGTGGTCTTCTACGAGGTTGATGGTGATGATATGGTGGTGGTTTTGTCGTGAGGTTCGTCGGAGTAGGGCGAAGTGGTGGTGCTGCTGCTCGACTCCATTGTTTTTACAGAGAAAAGAGAGGGATAATTTGAGGGAAAGAGAGAAGAAAGACAGATGAGAGATGAGAGAGAGAGAGAGAGAAATGAGAGTTGGAAGAGAGAGAGGTCCGGGAGATTAGGGGACCCCATTGGCTCACAAAGCAATGTACAAAAGACAAAATAGAAAAATATCCCTATGATGTGAAATTACCAAAATGCCCTTCATGTTCGTAGGTCTGTAAAATTTTAACTGTAACTCCAAATTTGCTTCCTCTTGTACCTACGCGTTCGTACCGTCGAGTAATTTAAGAATACGATAAAATAATAGCTCATATGCGTTAGTAAAAGACGGTCAGCTAAAGTCAACAATCTCGCCTCTAGGGCATTTTTGTCAATTCATTTTTTTAAAATTAATAAATTCGTAAAACTAGAGACGAATTGTCACATTTGTGGTTGACAGTTTCACTTTCTCAATGCGAGGGATCAAAGATAATGATCAATCAGTCTCCCAAATACTCACATAAGTACAAGACGAAATTGTTCGTTGCTGAAAAAGCTTTGACCTCTACCAAAATTGAAGTTCTTTATTTAGTATCTTCGACAAACTTTTGACTACGTTGTGTAGGGATGTTTCATTCCAAATTACTTCTCAATTATAAAATATTTAGAAAATAATACGTGAAATTATATTAAATTTAGTATTACTTACATACTAAATAATATATACATATATAATTGCTATATGTATAATTTGTAAAAGAAAAGAAATGAATGTAAGAAATCTAAAAGCTGTTTTAATATCTGATCCTTCTGTGTTTGCCCTTTTGGTTGTCCGTATTACACATACCTGGATAAAAACACGTCGAATTTTGAGCTCTTGACAGCATCATCATATACAGATATATGAAACTTCCAGGTGTTTCACCGCAAGGCGTTAAGGGCACCATGGAGTCGGGGACTCTGAGTGATACTGGCACAATTGCACTTTTTAGTTTCGGTTTCCTTTTTATCCACTTTTTCTTCGAGTTTATGTTTTTTTGGGTTTTCAATGAGTTTTTGGGTGCGCAATCACGCCACAGGTCTGGTGTCTGGTGTCTCTAAATTTTGTGTCTTCTCAATGACTCTTCTTTGATACGTGTTTTTAAACTTAATATTGTTAACTTTATTATTTCTTTCATTAGACGGAGAATTTTCAAAAATCCTTTAGGCACACCCACCGCAACCCCGTCGGGAAAACAACCCCTTCCTTCAATCTCACGGCCAAAAAAACATCCCACTCCTCCAGTTTCATGGTCAGGAAAACATCCTCCCCCTCCAGTCTCTCTGGGCACACGAATCGACTCGATTTCAACCATCATCCGCATATCCGTCAGGAAAACATCCACTCGAATCATTCGACTGTGAGCATCTGGCCTGATTAGAAACTAGACTATCCACCCCACAATAGCGGCTAGCTAGGCCACCACCAAGTCCCTCATTAGAATCCAACATCCTCCTCCTCCAGTCTTCCTCACTATCATTATAATGAAAAATCCCAGCCAAAACATCCTCTTCCTTTGATGGTTGAATCCATATGAAATCCTTTTTGGGGGGGGGGAGAGAGAGAGAGAGAGAGAGGAGACTTGGTTGGCATCTATGAATATACGGAGTTGTCGTTGGCGAGGTGGGCTGGTCATGGGTTTGGGTGATTCGATGGCTATCAATAGAACTGAAGAATTTGACGATTACTCTACCTTGGTATTTCTAGGTTTTTGGTTTTAATTTCCGATACAAAATAATCAAAATAATGAAGTGAACAATGTTAACCTTTTAGTAAGTTGGACGATACATGTCAAGTAATTAGATAACAAGTAATTAGATAATAAGTAATTAGATAATAGACACTAAAGAGACAAAATTTAGAAACACCAGACTTGCGGCCCAACAATCATGTCAAGAAAAAAACCAATTGTCATGCGCAAAGTGCGTGGTATGAGACTACTAAGAAGCAAGGAACAATCATATTTGCTGTAGCAAAAAATTGGCAAACTAAGTTTTTAATGTACGATTCAACTTCCACTACTACAAAAGGGGCTATAGTGTCGGAGGGTGGTGTCGCTTTAATCTAATATAGTAGCGGATTAGGCAGTTGCGACACTAACTGAACATGACGTCGGATTTACTGTCGCTTATAAGCGTTATTAAATGTTTATGTCGCTTTTAAACTGACGTAAACATATATTTTAATAATTTTTAAATACTAGTGTCGCTTTTAAACCGACGTAAACATTATTTTAATAATTTTTAAATACTAGTGTCGCTTTTAAGCGACATAAAGTGTGTATATATATATATATATATTAAATTATATATATATTAAATTAAATTTTATATCCCTAAAAACTATAATAATTATATATATATATATTAAATTAAATTTTAAAAAATTGGTGATCATTGGATTGGCTTAAATATACATACGATTCAATTTCTTAAGTGTTATACATACAAAATAAATAAATTTAAATCTACTTAATATATATATATATACACACACACCATTGAACTTGATTGGATACGAATTCTATGAAACTAATTTCGACAGTTATAAACGAAAAATCACGATTTAACGGTTATTTTAACTCCGATTTTGATGATTTTTTACAGCTACACTCCTGACCCTATATGAATACAATGAATGGATTCGATCTTCAAATTAAAATATTTACACAAGTGGATACCACAAAATCTTATGTTATACTTAATGAAAGTATAAATAAACTCTAAGTGTTAGTCAATCTATTGTTTTGATGGGATACAAATTCTCCGAAACTAATTTCAACGATCCCAACCGTCAAACTTGTTTGCATATGCTTCGAGATCACATCAGCAAAAAATCACAAAAAACAAACATTCAGAGATCAAGTAACGGGACAAAGCTTTTCGACGGTTATAAACGAAAAATCACGATTTAACGGTTATTTTAACTCCGATTTTGATGATTTTTTACAGCTACATTCCTTGACCCTATATGAATAGAATGAATGAATTCGATCTTCAATTTAAAATATTTACACAAGTAGATACCACAAAATCTTATGTTATACTTAATGAAAGTATAAATAAACTCTAAGTGTTAGTCAATCTATTGTTTTGATGGGATACGAATTCTCCGAAACTAATTTCAACGATCCCAACCGTCAAACTTGTTTGCATATGCTTCAAGATCACATCAGCAAAAAATCACAAAAAACAAACATTCAGAGATCAAGTAACGGGACAAAGCTTTTCGACGGTTATAAACGAAAAATCACGATTTAACGGTTATTTTAACTCCGATTTTGATGATTTTTTACAGCTACACTCCTTGACCCTATATGAATACAATGAATGAATTCGATCTTCAAATTAAAATATTTACACAAGTAGATACCACAAAATCTTATGTTATACTTAATGAAAGTATAAATAAACTCTAAGTATTAGTTAATCTATTGTTTTGATGGGATACGAATTCTCCGAAACTAATTTCAACGATCCCAACCATCAAACTTGTTTGCATATGCTTCAAGATCACATCAGCAAAAAATCACAAAAAACAAACATTCAGAGATCAAGTAACGGGACAAAGCTTTTCGACGGTTATAAACGAAAAATCACGATTTAACGGTTATTTTAACTCCGATTTTGATGATTTTTTACAGCTACATTCCTTGACCCTATATGAATAGAATGAATGAATTCGATCTTCAATTTAAATTAGTTTTTTTAAATATTTTGAAACCCAGTGTCGCTTTTAAGTGACATATTGATTTAAATTAGTTTTTCGTTTTATAACCATCGAAAAGTTACATAGAATTTGTATCCCATCAAGTTCAATGGTGTGTGTATATATATATATATATATTTATTAAGTAGATTTAAATTTATTTATTTTGTATGTATAACACTTAAAGAAATTGAATGGTATGTATATTGAAACTGATCCAACGGTCACCAATTTTTAAAATATAATTTAATATGTATATATATATATATAATTATTATAGTTTTTAGGGGTATAAAATTGTTACATTAATATATATAATTATTATAGTATTTTTTAGGGTTATAAAATTAATATATATAAAATTATAGTATTTGAAATATTAGGCGGGAAATTTCCCGCTTGTTTGAATGGATGGAGAGACTTAGTGTCGGTTTTAACCGACGCTAGTGTCATTAAAGCGACACTATGTGAATTTCAAAAAGTGTGTCAGAAGTTGGTGTCGGTTAAAAGCGACGCTAGTTTCATTAAAGCGACCCTAGTTTCATTAAAGTGACACAAGTTTCATTAAAGCGACGCTATGTGAATTTCAAAAAGTGTCAGAAGTTTGTGTCGGTTTAAAGCGACGCTAGTTTCATTAAAGCGACGCGAGTTTCATTAAAGCGACGCTATGTGAATTTCAAAAAAAGTGTCAGACGTTTGCGTCGGTTTTAACGGACGCAAACTAAGTACCCATATTTAAACCCCTCTCTTTCCCATTTCAACCGTGCTTTCATTTCTCCCCCAATTTCAGACTTTCTTCTTCTCCTTCCCCATTTCATCTGTGCGTCCCCTTCTTCCTCCTTTTCATTTTTTCCTCAACTCCTTCCCCGTTTGCTTTGGATCACCAGTTTGAAGATCAACATTCTGAAGAACTCCAATTCGAGGAGGAAGAGCTTGAAGGTGGTTCATTTTTAAATTATTATGATTATTAATTTTAGTTTCTATTTTGTATTCTAAATAGTTTTATGCTTAAATTGAAAATTTATTTTTGTTTCTTGGTTTTTAATTGTTTTTTTTGTATTTATGCATGTTGGATCTGAAGAGCAAGGACACTGGAAATCGCAGATCCATAATTTTTTAAAGGTATAAAACCTGAGTTTAATCTATAGAGATTAGAGCCTTAATGTTGAAGTAGTAAAGTATTGGAGCACTGATCTGATGGCAAGCATGGCAGCATGGAGTTGCTAGTATTATATATGGCACTATGGAGCTACAAAATATGTGGTCTTCGACAAAGGCAAGCACAGGAAAGCATGGAGGATGAATTTTTGTAAATTATATGGAATGTTAGATGTAAAACATTTGTATATTATGGCACTATTTTTCTTTTGAATTATTTTTATTATTGTTTGTTTTGGCCTAAAATTGAAATTTATTATTTCGATTATATAATTTTTTTGAGTTATAATTATTTGAGAACGAATACAGAAACAAATTTCGACTTTTTTTTTAATTATTATTATCAAAGGTGGTGTCGCTTTAAATCGTCACTAGTTTGCATATTTTATTTATTTAATTGTTCTCTAACGTCGCTTTAAACTGTCACTAGTTTGCATATTTTATTTAGTTAATTGTTGACTAGCGTCGCTTTAAACCGACGTTAACATCAGCGTCGCTTTAAACCGACGCTGCGTAGTGGCGGATTAAGCGAACAAAGCGACGCTGAAGCCCTTTAGTGACGGTAGCAATGGCGTCGCTATTCCAATCCGACATTGCAGTGTTTTATGTCAGATTTTTGCCAAATTTCCGACAGAAATCGGGGTTTCTTGTCGGTTTTTGGTCCGCCGGTGATAGCCTATATTGTAGTAGTGTTCTGGCGGTAGAAGTAGAACACTTTAGTTTTCTCCAAGGCCTCAACAACTTGTGATACAAAATTTAAAATTAAGGGTCTGTTTAATAACATTTCATTATAGTTTTTAGTTTTTATTTTTTATGTTATAGATTCGAAAGAAGGATATATGTTCTCTGGTGAAGAATGAAGAAGGGCGAATGACAAATAATAGAAGAAATATGAACGAAATTGTATGAAAATGACACACAAGATAAACAAAAACTACGAACCGAAAAAATAAGAACTTTTTTAATTTGTGATCACTTTCAAGCTTTTTGTTTTTTCATATTCTCCGTCACTTCTTCCTCATCCTTCCACAGATGTAAGAACTTGGGTGTATCTTTTTCAAAGTTATGATCATTCGTCGATGAAAACTTCAAACACGTCCAAGTAAGGCAAACCGAATCTACGTGCTTCTTGTTTGGATGGAGATTGACTCATTCAGTTTGCAACTTGGATATATGTCAATGGTTTCACCGACTTCATAAGTCCCACATAGGAGTGAGAAGTAGTTTGCCTTATCTATTACCTTTCCAAAAATCAATTAAAAATTAAAAATCTTCTCAAAAAGTTGTCTCGACTTGAGCATTTTAGACCAATGTTCTAAAAATCAGTCTAAGTGACCACCTAGGAGGCGCCTAGGCACTGAACGGCCGGTGACCGCCGCGATTAAGTCATAATCGTTCACAAAATCGGAAAGCATATTAGGCGGACGATTGGGCGGGATTAGGTGGGACTAGGTGGGTCTAGGCGGGGCTAGGCGGAGGTGGACGGGGTCTAGGCGGGCATATGTGGAGAATGCCGGAATCTGAAATTTTTCTTTGTTGCAGAGCCCGGCATCGCGAGGAAGAAGATGAAGTTATTTGGTTTGTTTAATTGCACCGTTTTATCATTTAGATGGTCCCCACCATCTTTTCCTTTTACTTATTTTTAAATTCTTGGGTAAAGTACAAAAAACTACCTCAACTATTGGTATACAACACTTTCATACCTCATCTTTTAAAATTGACAATGTCATACTTCATTTTTAGAATTTGGTCCAATGTTATACCTTCCGTTACTTGGCCGTTTACTTTTCAGTTAAATGCTGACGTGGCTTGATTCAGAACCCACTTTCTATTAAAAAATTAATTAAATATTATTAAAAACTAAAAAAAATATATTTAATATTTTTTAAAATAATAAAGAAAAGTGAAAAAAAAAAAACAAAAAAAAATCCAACCCAACCCTTTGTTCGTCCCTTCCCAACCCCCTCTCTCTCTCCCCATCTTCATCTTCTTCTCTTCTTAATCTTCAACCAAAAAAAACAAAAAAAATTTGAAACCCCCCCCAAACCCCTGCAACCCAAAAAGAAGAAGGAAAAAAAAAAAAAAAATCCAACCCAACCCAGTTCGTCCCCCCCCCCCACCCCCCCAAAAAAAGACCTAACCCCCTACCAACCCTAAATCCACCACTCTCATCTATTCTCCACATCCTTTTTTGCACCCATCCTCCACCTTTTTCGCGCATCCATCTTCCTGCCGACGGGATCTGGGTTTTTTTTTTTTTTTTTGGGTTGCAAAAGGGAGAAGAGGGGGTGGGGAGGGGGAAATACAAACTGAGGGTGGGTGCGGGGAGAAGAAAAATTGGAATTTTTTTATTTTTATTGGGGGTTGCAGGTGGGGGAAAGAAGATGAAGATGGGGAGAAGACAAAGGAGGGGGGAAGGGGGAGGGACGAACGAGGGTTGTTTTTTTTTTTTTTTTTTTTTTTTTTTTTTTTTACTTTTACGTTTTTATTATTTTAATATTTAAAAAATATTAAATAATTTTTTTTTTAGTTTTTAATAATATTGTAATGATTTTTTTAATAAAAAGTGGGCCCCGAATCAAGCCACATCAACATTTAACTGAAAAGTAAACGGCCAAGTAACGAAAGGTATAACATTGGACCAAATTCTAAATATGAGGTATGACATTGTCAATTTTAAAAAATAAGGTATGAAAGTGTCGTGACACCAATAATTGAGGTGATTTTTTGTACTTTACCCTAAATTTTTTTATTGTATTTCACTGTTGCTACCAATACTAGGTGCATGCCTAGGATTGCATGGAAGACCTGTGTGAAGCGAATAACTTAGCAAGCTTTTTTTGGATTTTGTGTTAATTTAATTGGATATAAAAGCAATTTGTAATTTGCACGCTTTTTTTACACTTGGTCAGCCTTTTTGGGTGGGCTTTTTGGTTTTGGAATTTGTAAAGGTCTTTTAACAGATTTGTACCAAAGCAATTTGCATTGTTACAAAATTAATTGCACACTAAATAATGTTTACATGGGCTTTTAACAGTTAAGTATCTTACATTAATTTATTTCTTTATTTTCCTCCTATTTTGCATTTTATGTGGTTCCTACAATACTCGTCACTATGGTTATATGACATATATGTTTAATGTGTTTTTAAATTTTATACTTGTTGGATACTTCTTTTTGCACTTTATCATTCTTTTATTATCTTATCCATGAATTTCATACAAATATAATTTTTTGTAAGTGTTCATATGTACTTATTTACAAGATATACAAGAAATTTACTCAAATCTGCCTAGGCGCCCGCCTAGACCCCGTCTAGCCGCCTATACGCTAGGCGCCAACCTGCCGCCCGACTAGTGCCTAACGTTTTTTAGAACCTTGTTTTAGACAAAATGTTTTCACCATTACTTGAACGTTTCTGTTTAATAATAAATTAATTATAATACTCAACTTTTTCTCTGCATAATAATGCATTATTAATTTATACAGCAAGCATAATTAAATAAAAACATCAGAATAGAAGTTAGGGTAAATTACATAATACCCCTTCAAGTTTGAGGTCTATTATTGTAACATCCCACATCACCCAGGGGAGTGATCCTTATATGTATATTCTCATCCCTACCTAGCATGAGGCCTTTTGGGAGCTCAATGGCTTCGGGTTCCATGGGAACTCTGAAGTTAAGCGAGTAGCGCGCAAGAGCAATCCCACGATGGGTGACCTACTGGGAAGTTCTCGTGTGAGTTCTCAGAAATAAAATCGTGAGGGCGTGGTTGGGCCCAAAGCGGACAATATCATGTTACGGTGGTGAAGTCGGCCCGGGATGTGGTGGACCCCGGGCCAGGATGTGACAATTTGGTATCAGAGCCTAATCATGGCCATGGTGTGCCGACAAGGATGTCGGGCCCCTAAGGGAGGTGGATTGTGACATCCACATCGCCCAAGGGAGTGATTCTTATATGTATATTTTCATCCCTACCTAGCACGATGCCTTTTGGAACCTCACTGGTTTCGGGTTCCATGGGAACTCTGAAGTTAAGCAAGTAGCGCGTGAGAGCAATCTCATGATGGCTGACCCACTGGAAAATTCTCGTGTGAGTTCCCAGAAACAAAACCGTGAGGGCATGGTCGGGGCCCAAAGCAAACAATATTTTGCTACGGTGGTGGAGTCAGCCCGAGATGTGGTGGACCTCGGGCCAGGATGTGACAATTACAACCCCATACAACATCTTTAAAACATTTCACTTTCATACCTCACCTACTATTTTATTTCAAAATAATATCTCCGTTAAATTTTTCATCCATTGATCAGTTAAATACTGACGTGGCTGCCACATTTGTGTTGATGTGGCTGCCATATGGCAAAAAATAATTTTTTATGCATTAAAAATGTTATAATATTAACCCTATTATAAAAAATTAAAAAAAATTAAAAAAACCCAAACCCAGAAATCCTTTCCCGAGTCTCTCACTCTCTCAGGTCACTCTTCTCTTTCACTTTTTCACTCTCTAGCTCTCTCTCGGACTCTCTCCCCGACAGTACACCCACGCAAGCACTCATCTATGCACCCACACAACCGACGACACACCACCACCACTGTGGACTTTCTCACTCTCTCAGGTCACTCTTCTCTCTCATTCTGTCAGCTTTTCCATACATCTTTTCCCTACGATCTACATACGAAAAAGAGCGTAGAGTCAAGGGGAAAGGCTTTGTACCTTAGATTAGTCGTGGGATGGGCGGAGTTAGCTGGGATCTGGCTCGAAACTCACAAGGTTTGCCGGAGCTAGTTCTCGGTTTCTGGGCTTCACTTAGCTCCGCAGAGACGAGGGAGAGTCCAATGTGGTGATGGTGTGTTGTCGATGGTGTGGGTGTGTAGATGGGTGCGTGAGTACTCATTAAGCAGATTGAGATTCGGTTCATCGTGGGTACTCCGAAAAACACAAACCCACCCCACCTTCCCTGCAACTCCTCCCCACCCTTCTTCTCCCTCCCGAGCTGAGCCTCCCAACTGCCACGGACAACAGCAACCCGCAACTTCCACCCTTAATCAAGAGAAATTGGGCGACGTCAGCGCTGTAGTGGCGCACAATCTCTCGACAGGTAGCGTGCCACACCGCGAGGAGCTTGGCGGACGAGCTGGGCATGCGGCGGTGGTCGCTTCGGAGCTTGATGAAGATGAAGAAAAAGACGCAGAAGAAGAAGTCGATGGCGGAGATGTTGAGAAGGTACTGGATGTTGCCGTACCAGGTCTCGTAGGTATTGGCGCCGTCGTTGGGGGACAACGGAGGAGAGAGAGTGTCATTCATTGAGGGGATGGGGGAGAAGGCTAAAGATTGATAAGGTGTGGGCAACGGAGACGTGGAAAATCTAGGGATTGAGGAACCAGAATTTGGGGTTTCTCTAGTGGGATTTGAGGTAATTGGGATTGAATTGGACTGGGATTTTCTTCATGTAGGGGGAGGAATTAGGGTTTGGGTTGAGGGGTTTTGGGGTTGTGGGGAATAAAAGGAAGATGCTGGGATTCTTGTGGGGTGGAGTGTTCAATTTTGCGTATTTTAGTTTTTTTTTTTTTTTTTTTTTTTTTTTTTTGAGAAGATTCAGGTTTTTTTTGCAAAAAAAAATTAAAAAAATATTTTTTTGCCACGTCAGCTCTTAACAGATCAATGGATGAAAAATGTAACGGATGCATTATATTGAAATAAAATATTAAGTGAGCTATGAAAGTGAAATGTTTTAAAGATGTTGTATAGGGTTTGTAATAGATCTCAAACCTGAAGGGTATTATGTAATTTACCTTAAAAGTTAATTCATTCTTTTTTATAAGTTGATCTGATCTGTCTTTGTTGTGTCCTTTCAAAATTTTAATCGTCACTCATGATTCACGTAAATTTGCTGCACCACTCCACGCTTGTAATTGCATTTCAGGCCAACTGTCCCAACAATCTCCAAATGTTATAGTCACCCGCAGGCCGTCACCATCACCTCTCGCGAAAACGACTTCACCAGAGGGTGCCACCTGTCATCCTCATCACATCAATTATCCTTTCTGGATAAAATTCCAGCCAAAATAATCACCCCCTCAAACCTCCACTAATTACGGTGTGTCCTTATCTCACAACCGTTGGATTTAATGACAAATTATAAACATGGAAAACCAACCGTCTAGATTTGTTTGAATTTACGAAGTTTGATGTACATCCTAGGTGCGCCGTCAAGTACAGTTTGTCCATTCGCCGCGTTTTACAATGCAAAACAAAAGTAAAATAAAATCTCATTATATATAATTTAATTTATTAACCCGATAATTTGATCTAATTATTCCAAAATCGTCTAGTTAAGTACGGACATAGAGCCGGCCGTTCACGGTGGAGTCGGAAACCGTGTCGTCAAACCCAACATAGCGGCATTTGGCGCCAGATACCGGAGCAAAAATGGCCGAGTCTGTCGAGAAGGTTCTCTCCGTCAATGGATTGACGGTCCGTTTGTACGGACCGAACCACTTGTTCTGCATATAACGGTTCTTCCGCCACGGAGGCACGGAGAGATCTGTGCTCTTCAACGATCTCTTTGCCGCGTCGCACGTGACCCGAACGATACGCTTCAGGTCCTCCGAGCTGCCAACGAAGTTTCTGGGCACAAGTTGCAGCAGCCGCGAGTACTGGCTCGACGGCCGAGCGATTTCGAACTGGGCGGCGAAGTCGAGGTCCACGAAGTACCGGCTCTGCCTCATGGAGGAGCCCGATTGGACAGGAACGACGTCGATGAACTCGTAGCTCCCGGAGGTGATGTTGCCGGAGGAGGTCCATTTCGTCTTGCAGATCGCCGCATTGTGTCCCAATCCCCTCAGAAACGACATCACGCTCCGCCCCAGAGTCGACTTGCTGCTGCCGCCGCCGTTGGATCTCAAACACGCGAACGCCTCCTCCGCCTGGGAAACGTGAGAACGGAGCAGCTTCAGGTACGAGTCCGCATTTCCGGAAACGGCCACGGACCTAAGGACGGAGTCGATCGCGTCCGCGTCGGAGGCCGAGTCGACTCGGTCCCAGTCGGACTCGTTGTCGGGAAAACCAGCGGCGGACGACTCGTCGTCTTGGAGGAAGCGGTGGACGAGCTCGGAGAGGCAGGGGGAGTTGTAGTCGCCGGAGTGCTCGCTTCCGCTGCTGACATCACTGAGTCCGGAGCTGTATCCGCCGACTAGTCGCGCTTTCACCCGATCGTCGAGCGGGTAAGTGACCCTCTTCGATCTGGTTCTAACAAAACCAGCCATTAGTGATTAAACAGTTAAATGATTAACTTGCTTTCGAAAATTATGAGTAGGGGAGTTTAGGAGAAACGGAACAGGTGAGACGAATTTATAGGCGTGGCAAAATGGGAAGCGTATGGAAGGAATAAAAATGGGATATTCGGTTTTAAAGTGGTGGGTAACTTACTGTTAGGGGGAGAGAGAGAGGATATCCGAGAGGGAGTGGTACAGGTGGCGGCATATCCAGTGGCACCTAGGGTGGTTTATTCGAGTGTGTGACGCGGAGGGTGTAGACCGCCGAGACTAGTGACCGCCTTGTGGTTAAGGATGGTTATGGTGGGGTAGGGGGTTGTCGCCCACGAGACTGGCACGTGATTGAATGGGTGTCTTTTGTTAACTGCTCCTCTTGCTTCGTGTTTGGAACGTGGGATTTTGGCAAAAGGATAATTCAATCGAGATGGATAAGTATTAGAAAGATGCCAAGGGTCATCTCACTAATATTTCATATGTGTGGGTCCAAGTCATTTATTGAGGTTTGAACTAGAGATGACGCGTTCCATGTTAAATTAGTGTACTTAATACATTACAGGTTTGGTTTACAATTTTTACTTTTTAATGTATTATATCGTTTTATAAAATTATTATTATTTTATACGTTGGATTGTAAGTCACGTTAGCACAATTTTAAGAATAAGTAAACACAAAAAGAATACGCACTTGTAAATGTCTGATGCTGTGTAGTTGTAAACAAACAACCAATATTTAGATTGCATCAAATCTCTCCAGTCTCCAAGCTATTATAAATGTGTGTGTGTGTGTAGTGTGTTTATGAAAGAGTAGAACAAATGTGTTTGAAGCCGGGAATCAAATTACCAGGCCCATATATGGCTCTGTCCCCCATTCCTTAATAAGTCATGTATGCTCGAAGTTTGATGACTTGACATGATGAGATTGGGTTACTAAACCGGATAATTTCAATTCCAAAATATCACTGATAACAAATCTTCATTTTTTTAAGCGAGTCTCTACAAATCAAGATAAATTGAGTCTCAATCATTAATGTTTTATTCAAACAAGGTCGTTATTTTCATTTTTCGTATCACATAACTCAATGTAACAATATTGTAAAGTGGGTGCTATTTAGTAAAGCAATTGGTGGGAAGGGTGAGAGTGAAGTAGGTAGTGAGATATATATATATATATATGAGTTGGGGTTTTATATTTTAAATATTTTCAATTGGATTATGATAAAACAAAACTATTAGCTATATGATCCCAATAAAATTAGGTGTGTGTGTGTGTATTCATATATATTTAACAATTCTTAGTCTCTTGTGGTTGTGGGACATTGGAATTATTCCAAGGGTTTAAACCATTATATTCTTTGTGGCTAATCTCAGGAAATTGAAAAATCCGACCCGTATGTCTCATCCATTCACAGTCCCTTAACCTAATTCTTAATATTATCAGTTTATCTGAAATTCGAGCTTGGTGTGGATTACTTTTGAAGCACGAATCATGTCGACATAAACGTTGTGTCAATCTTCTTCTTAAACATAAATATGTCTCTTGGTGAGTGGAAAGGGTAAGAATTTAGATCATGAGTTTAATAATTCAATTGGTTATCTTGAACCAACCTTTTTCTGTGGGAACTTTCCTCGATCTCCAAGTAACATTTTAGCTTGACTGGTTGAGGAAAATGTATTGATAGTTCACTCCATTAGGATAAGGGCTTAAGGCTAAGTAAAGTTGATTAACTAGCAAATTTTTTATCAAAATTAGTTTGCAACTAAATAATTGTTTATCCCATCAATAAAATGCTATTTACAGCCTATTCCCAAACGCTATGAAAATGCCAACATTTATATAATGTTATGATACGTTCAATTCTTTCTTTTTTATTTTCTATTTTTTTTTATTTTTTTTTAGTACATCGATATTTTTACACGGGAAAAGAGAGTTTGGCTAAGCCACACAATTGGTAGCCTAATTGGATATCAAATTCGCCATGTAAGCCTAATTGGGTATCAATTTGAACCTAAAACATCTCACTTGCAAGTAAAGAGAAATATCAACAGACCATATTAATGAGTGGCAACTGACATAGCTTTTTAGTGCTATTATATCAACACAATATTATTTATATTAAAAATTAATAATTTGGATTAAATCACACAAAGCATATCAAAATAGTCCATTCATCGTAGAGTTCAGTACAACTATTATAGCATGTTTCAAACGTTATCTATGTGACATTGTGGTGTATAGTACTATAGTGCCAACTGAAACAAATTGATGCTAGCGAGAACAAACCATCCTTCGTATATGATATGGTAGTTGATAGTTGAATTCCTTACTCAATCATTAAAAAATAAGCTTAACCATCAACTACCGTATCATGTCATTTATAAAAATAAAATAAAAAATAGTCTAAATATAATCTCATTAGTATTTTCTATTGAAATAGGGTTCCATTCTATAAAGGATCTGCATGCATTGAAAATACGGTTAGCGTTGGCATTTTGCATTTCGCGCCGGAATATTCTAGGAGAAATAAAGACGACTTTGAATTTGTTGGCCCCACATTAAAAAAACAGTACTGTAGTACATGTACAGTTCTGTCCAAAATATGTCGACATGATTTCGACACTATTGCTTAAAACCTTAATTCTCATGGAGTGAAGAAATAAGTTACTCTTGCTTCTACGCGTGCGTGCTTCCAATGCACAATCTCAATGTGAAAAAAAAACCAAAAACCAACTTTCTTCAGTATTTACAAGAATTTATAATTCGTTTAAAAGAGTTTTTAAAATGACTGAAAGTATTTTAAAGAAAATAATTTTGGATTTCAAAAGAACTCGAAGTATTTTTTACAATAAGCAATAGTTATGTGGTGTTTACAAGAAGTACTTAACTTAAGTGCTTCTTTAGGATTCAATTATATTGTAACTAAGGATTTGTTTAAAAAATATGTTCACGAAAAACAGTTTCAGCCACTCTAAAAATACTTTGTAACATCCGACAACGTTCAGGGAAGTGGATCCTGTAAGCCTTATATGTATATTCCTGTCTCCACCGTAGCACGATATTGTCCGCTTTGGGCCTCGACCATGCCCTCACTATATTGTCGCTTAACTTCGGAGTTCCTACGGAACTCGAAGCCAGTGAGCTTCCAAAAAGCCTCGTGCTAGGTAGAGACGGGAATATACATATAAGGCTTACAGGATCCACTTCCCTGGGCGATGTGGGATGTTACATACTTCAAGCAAGCCTTAGTGTCGATATAGTGGAAAATTTAATAATAATATTATTATATTAAATTTATTAATTGAATGGAACTTAGAAGTGGAGCCTTTTGGTAGAAAAATGTGTTTACTTAAATGAAGAGTTGCAACTTTTGACTCTTTATACATAGTCACATGCTTTCCAAAGAGATATTTCACATTCTATAAATAGGGAAGCCCCCTATAATCACACACAAAAAAAAAAAAAAAAAAAAAAAATCATCATACATACATATAGTGCATTAAATATTAAAGAGTATCATTGAGTTCATAAGAGAGAGTTTTGAACACTATCGTGGTTCATGGAGCCTTGTGATTTGGAGTGCTACTATTACAAGGACATGGTCGTTGTATCTTGGGAGACATGCACCGATCAACCATGAGCACTGTAGTGGGGCGTAAACTTGTCTTAAGGACAAAGTGTCCTACACTTGCCTCAACCTTATTTTCATATTTTTCTAATCCATTATGTCATGTTCACTTAACATTGGTTACTCATATGCATGTATTACTTTGATATATAATTGTATGAATTATTTCTTGATTTTCTATGTGATTTAGTATAGCAATTAGACCCTAATTTTTCCAACAATCTTAAGACAAGTTTACATTTAATTTATGATGTTTTGTTTACAGCAATAATAATTACGCTATATAAATTGTTAGTTATGCATGCATGCATTGAGTTTTTCAGTATGAAAAGTAAGAATAGTTTTTTTTCTTGTTTATCATCAACTCATTATATTCATAACTATGAATTTACGGTTTTCAAAATGATGAACTGGTGTATTTCAGAAAGATTGATGCATGTCCAAGTGGTACATTGCATTCATTTGTTCGTGTCCCTTCGAATTGTTAAATGCAAATGTGCCGATTATATATGTGTTGAATATATACATTCTTATGAAGTTTTGTTCGATAACAATCTATCCATATACTTGAAAATTTCTCTTACACTTGTTAGCTTTTAAGTTTGCAGTTTTTCTTTAATTTCCTTTAAAAGTATGGACAAGTATTAGATTCTTGGTTGGCTATGGTTGACCAACTGGAAGTTTGAAAATGTCTTTTGAAACTAAAGCAACCTTAGTAAGGGTTACATCGTTTGACCAAAAGACACAATTGGGGTCTTGGGTATTGTAGGGAACTAACACATGAAAGACTTGAGAATGAGAGAATCTCTTTACTAAATACACACATGCATGAGTCTTTAAATGCTTGGTGTGTTTTGTCGTCTGCCATATCTCTGGAACTGTCATCCTTTTATCAAACCCAACAAATGAATGAAGGGAAAGTGCAGCCTTCTTTGCTAAGCGTTGGAAATGCATCATGACTTCCATCATTGTAATAAAAGCATCGTGTATAGCAGTTTTAATATAGGTTTCCTTTCAGATTCTGCTATCTGAAGTTACAACTCTATTTGAAGAGAAATAAGGTTGGGGTGTAAATCATGATAAGTTTCAACTGGAAATCTATTAGATGGTCTCTGCTCCAACCAATTAGTTGAGACTGACAATAGCCTGAGAGTGATTTTTCCCATATATATTCATGGACAAATGCAGAGCAATTCGATGTTTGGTTGTGCCCAATATTTCCTAAGAAAATATTGGTGGATTATAACAAAATGCCTAGTGAGTGTTGGTGCTAGATTTGAATGAAGCCGTGACTTTCAACTGGTATGGACATGTATGCAAGTATTATGAAGGAACATGAGTTGGTTGCATTTGATATATTAAATGGATATCTCTTGCCTCTTGGCATATGATGTATAGGTGATAAGAAAATCTAAGACAGGTGAAATACCTTTTCATGAAAGGAGGTTTCTTTTCCCTTGGAAAGTGTACGAATGGTTATGTGCCAATGTGCGTTGATACAGAAAGACTGAAGGCTCGAGATATCGTATATATGGTATATACTAATATTACATGCCTTGAGATATCATGCATTACAATAGTATGTAACGTGCGACACATATATATACATATATGTATATATTTGGGATGAGACATGATTATTATACCGTGCCATCATTGTTATTGCACTACAAAATAATCATATTGATAGTGCACATATGCTACAAAGAAAGTTGTGGTTGTCTTAGTTAAAGAGTGAAGTCCTAACTATTAAATCTCGCTAAGTTTAGAGGCTAAAGGCAACAATTGCCAAAAGTGTTTTTCCCATAATGGCTAATGAGGCATGAAGGCCTAAGAAGAGATATATAAGATCTATCTTTGTTGTTTACTACTTCTTAAAATAAAAATAAAAAACGTGATCGATTTAACAATGACGTCAAATTAACCACAACTATCAAAGAATTGTGGGGGTAGTTTATCTAATTTTGAGATATGAGATTTATTTAAGAAGAATGGAGATATAATTTGCTAATTGAATGAAACAATCAAAATGTCATCTCTTGTAATGAGTAATTGTTTAAGGTATGGCAAGGTTGGAAACCTTCTTATAAATACCTTAAATGTGGGGGAGTTTACTCAAGTGTTAGCAAATTACTTATCAAGTCCGAACACATGTTTGGAGGAATTACATTGGAAAACAACTACTCTCAAAGGAAATAATTTCCATGCATGCATATAAAGTTTGTGATGACCATATAATGAGTAGTCAACCAAGTGGTACTAATTTTTAAAGGTTTGATTAGAGAGTAAGTTGTATCATCAAAGGGAATGGATTAAAAGCCTACGTATTAAGAATTGCCATAATGGCAACCCAACTTGGCTGACTGGAGATCCCAAGATCTAGGTTCAAGGGGACAGCCGAATTGTGGATGATTCAATGGGAGCACTGTGGAGATAATCTCCTATCCATGTCCTATGATGAAACAATGCTATCTGTAGCAAATTTAGGATAATCTTTGCTTTTAATGATTCATATACTTGGAAATAACAAGTGGGGTATTGCAGGATACTCTTAATGGGAAGTCACCTATCTTGAGTGAGGAATGGGGTTGTTCCTGTGAGAATTTTTTGAAGGGCTTAGTTCTCTAAAAGCACTTATGAGAAACCAAGAATTGTTCAGGGTCAAAATGAACACAACCAAGCAACCATGGGGTGTCTGGAAGGGTATTGTGTGATTACTATTGTCTTGGTTTAAACAAACATCTAAGTAGTTCAAGACAGCGCGTTCACTGAGTAACCAAGTAAATCTGATAGTAATTCACTACGGAAGGTTCAAAGCCAAAAGCCACCTACCCCGATGCGATACTTTTCCTACTAAATTCTCTCTTTATTGTCTACATTGTCATTTGCATGGTATTGAGTGTGGGGGTTGTTGGAAATTTTAATAATATTATTATTATATTAAATTTATTAATTGAATAGAAATTAGACGTGGAGCCTTTTGGTAGAAAGATGTGTGTACTCAAATGAAGAGTTTCAACTTTTGACTCTTCATGAATAGTCACATGCTTTCCAAAGATGGAAGCCCCCTATAATCACACACACACACACACAAAAATTTCATCATACATATGTATAGTGCATTAAATATTAGAGTCTCATTGAGTTCATATGAGAATTTTCAACACAATCGTGGTTCATAGAGCCTTGTGATTTGGAATGCTACTATTACGAGGACGTGGTTGTTGTATCTTGGGAGATATGCGCCGATCAACCATGAGCACTGTAGTGAGGCATAAACTTGTCTTAAGGACAAAGTGTCCAACACTTGTCTCGACCTTATTTTCAGGTTTTTCTGATCCATTATGTCATGTTCACTTAACATTGGTTACTCATATGCTTATATTACTTTGATATATAATTGTATGAATTATTTCTTGATTTTCTATGTGATTTAGTATAGCAATTAGACCCTAATTATATATATACTTTTAGTCATTAGATTTGATCTATAATCTTTGATCACTTATAGTTTAAGCCTTTAAATTAAATTTCAAAGTTAAATATGTGACTGAAATAAGTGCATGTAGATACTAAAACAAAAAGGGTAACGTTAGGGAAACTAAATTTGTAGACAAAATTTTCAAATTAAATGATATGTCACCTATAGGAATGAGCACGTTTGTCAACGCTTAAGTAATATTCCAATAATGACAACCACATCATTTAATTTGCAAATTTGATTTAAAAATTTTGATCTCCTTAACATTATCCAAACAAAAATCGTGCTTTCACTTCGCATAAAGCGCGAAGTCTAATTTTTCCACCAGATTTTTTTTGTTACATTGTTGTAGCACTTAGTTTAACAAGTTCATGTTTCTCTATTAGGTTAAAGACTAATGGCATTGTTTGATTCGACTACATATAAAATAAAAAGTGAAGTAGTGTTGAGGAAGCCAGTCTATGCATGAGGTCGAAAAAAGCTTGGAAGTGCAGTGACATGATGAGGGATAATTGTGTCTGGATTCCCTCCTTATAGTGGAAGTCCTTTGGCTATATGTTGTTACTTTCCGATGTTTCCATATCTGAAAAGATAAAGAGAAGAGACATGTATTATGTTTCATCTGCTAAACTTACTTTTACCATTATATAATACCTTTTGCGCAATTATTATTCACACTTTAAAATTTAGGATAACGCTCATTTTACTATTTTAAAGTATCGTGGTTTTCAAACTTTTATATATTAAGTTTTTTTTTTTTTTTTAATCCCAGTCTATACCTAAAGTTATATTTTTCTTGTAAAACACATTTCTGTTAGGTTGACTGTTAGTAACTCCATTAAAGTGTGACGTGACTTTCACGTGGATGATGACTGCGCATCCATATGTCAATGTGGCTCCACGAGGTTACAAAAATTAATTATTGTAAATACTATAAAAAGGAGAGAGTGAAATGTGAATATTTCACTGCTTCAATGTATCAAATCAACAATGGAGAGTAAAATGAATGGTTATGCACAGCTTCTCTTGGGGATGTGTTTGGCCCCAAAGTAATTTAGCTGAGTTTGAATTGATGAGGTACGCTTGAAGGCCAAGGGTGGATTCGTCTAAGTCTTGGTTCAATCAGGAGTCTTAAAAGATCAGGATGGAATAAGAATGTTCATAATATTATGAGGAACAAGGGGCAAATTGGATACCAAAAGATGGATAGATTCAGAATCTGAGGTCTGGTAAGAGTGATTGAGTTAATCCAAACAAGAAGATAACTCATTCAAAATATGTCGAGGAGCTTTAGTTCGAGTGGACTCTACCTCGGCACTAGGTAAAAGTTGCCACTATAAATAGAAGATGATGTGCAACGGTCAGATCCTCTTCAAATCAACACACAAATCGACCCTACGCAAACTCTTGTTGTCTATGAAACCCTCTCATCTTTGAGAAAAACACAGACCTTTCTAACTTCGTTAAGCACATCTTCAGTTAGGTTTAACAACATTTTGGTTGGCAACCGCCGACACTTGCGTTAGGACTAATAGCACGGGAGCCGTAGAATCAGGCGACCGAAGAACACATTCAGTTAAGTTTAATAGCACTGCTTCGAGACCGACTGGTTATTTATCCAAGTCTCGATCAACAAGGAATCTTGGAGTCCTTGTTGGGACAGGTCACTTCATTAGCCTTTTCGATGAAGTGAGGTGTTACAAGGTTATATCGTTTGGCACATTGAAAGCTAAACTTATTTTATGAGTGGATATTCACAAGTACATTTCAAAGTTCGGCATTTCGACGGTCGAACCGTATTTACAATCAAGACACTTATCTCTTTTGAGTACTTGTGTCTGTATGGTCTGATACCGATTCGACGCACTTACATTTGCAGAAATATAATTACAGTAGCCAAGCCTGGTGCCGACGATTCATGAACTTCGAAGAAACTAGCAACCTTGTCTTCAGGCTCTAGAACCCAGAGGCCAAGACATGTTTCTTCCTCGGCCGCAGTGGCAAGACACAAAAGTCAGCAGCATCTCTGACATCACCACCACATTCATTCACTCACTGACCGAGCTCGGTCGTCGAGTTGTCATGCCCCACATTCAACCGAATGATGTAATGAGCTCAATAACTGTTCGGCCTATGCACCACGTAGGCTAAGTAGTTTTTAAGATCAACAGGATGACAAAATAATTTGTTGCTCGAGATAATTGAGGACCTACAACAATAACGTGTGTGTGTGTGTGTATATATATATGAGCACAAGCTATACACTCAACTACATATAACCTCGAAACCTTTGCGCCTGAATACAAAGTTCTTTCATGGGATAACTTGTTCGATCGAAGCGTGTCTGCACACCGTTTTTAAGCATGATTTTGCTCTCCAAAGACGATACTCCAGCGTGCTGGATATCAGGTAATCAGTTTTTTTAATTAACAATGTCTTTGATTTTAAAACCTGTTCTTTGGAATTATGTAGCTTGTCATTGTTGTTGATAAAAGGTTCAGATTCCATAGAAATTTGTTCGAACTTCCTTGTACGAGATTTGGATATTGGGAGAGGTTTCCAATCTGAAAGGTTCGTTAAGTTGATTCTCACCGTTGCTGCAAGGACTGTCATGTTCGCAGGGCATATAGAGGGGGAGGTCATAAGTGTCTATACAGTAAAATTGATCTTCGATGACTATAATCTCGTGGAATCGTCTTGCCCGCCTTTAGTTGTTATGTCACAACAAGAGGACGACACCTCTCCTTTGGGCCAATAATTAATGATATTCGCTCATTCCTCCGAGCTTTTTTCTCAACCCAAACTCAGTCTTGTTCGACGGAAGCAAATTAGGCAGCACATAAAATTGCAAGAACAAGACTTTGGGGTGCAATAGGAGGTGGCTTAGTTTGAGGAATCACCGGATACGGTGGCAGAAATCTTGATTGATGATAGTTCTGTTGAATTATTACATTTTTCTATTATGATGTAATGGTGGCCTCTTTTTCCTTGAGTCCAGCTTGAGACTCCCGAGAATGTTTTTATTTTTTATTTTTTCAGGGGTTCACTCCTTTAACATTCCATCTTGGTTTTATCGACATTTCTAGGGCTGGAAAAGGAAATTCCAAATTACCCGAATTTAACCGAAAAATCCCGAAAAATTCTGTAACCCACCGAAAAAATCTCAATATTTTCGGTACGGGAATTGGGAGCTAGTCGCCGAAGTGTTTGGTAATCCCGAACCAATATATGTGTGTATATATATTTGTTGCAATCATATTTAGAATAGGAATGTAATTGTGTAAATCCTAGTAGATATAGGTCTTATATTCCTATTACGAGCTGATTACCTATTAAGAGTTGTAATCCTAAAAGGGTAAGGTTTTTACCTATCCTACTACTATAAATAAAGGCACAATAGCGTGATACAACACACACCTCACAATTAAATCTCTCTCTTCTCCCTCTTGCTACCGCTGGCCCCCTTTCTCTAATCCCTTAGATAACTGAGTTAAATAGGCCTACAACACGTTATCAGCATACTCTTGCCAGAAGCTGAGGAATTAACGGATCGTAGGAGGAGGCTATCTTCCACAAAATTTAAAGGGTCTTCTTTGTTTTCTGCTAATCAGGTATTCTTAAAATAAATGAAGATATTTGAAACGTCCACGAAGCATGAAAACATTCCCCATGATGCATGACAATATATATATATATATATATATATATATATATATATATATATATATATATGTTTCATGCATTACGCAATTAAATTGCTATGTGGAATTGTGAGTCAAAGCATATAAATAAATTAGAAGCAATTCTAAGTTTTTTTTTTTTTAAACCCTAATTATGTCGAAAAAAAAAGAAGGGAAATTTTTTTTGCGTTGGCCAATGTGCGGCACCACCGCCGCACCCCCATCATGGCACCATCGGACCATCACTGGCCTAAAGCCCGGTCATATGGACCACACGACAGCAGCTTTTTGGCTTGCTGCACTGACCCAGACATCCTAAGGCCTTTAGCCTGATTAAACTAATGGGCTTGAAATGCCTTAGCCCAACCAAAAGCCTGCAGCTTTTTGGCCTGATGTCCCGCGAGTCCCTAGCCCTCTGGGTTATGCCATGAAGCCCCCTGCCCACTCTCTCGCAACCTTTGATGCTAGGCTTCGCTTGCCCTGACCCTGACCTAGCCTCGGCTGGGCTTCCTACGACAACCCAAGGCCAGCGTTCCGCTGGGCCTAACCCATGCCCCTCATTCGATCCAAAAGCCAGTAGACGTTGCTACTGGGCTCACTTGTCTTGGCCCGTGGCCTGTAACCACATATAGGCTACTTTTGCAACCAAACCCAAGCCCATTTACCCTTAGGGCTTTGCCCTACTCTTGGCACCCTAGCCCAAACCCCTTTTTGGTCATGATCTATTAAAGTAATTAAAAGTGACCTACAGTCCATTAATCTGATAATGAATCCAAAATTATTGACCTGAATATCACTTATATCACTTTTTGGACATTAATGATTCAATATTATTATTATTTTTTTTTTTATACTTTGAACTATTGACATACTTTCGTAGTAATGAAGCTCTCACACTTGATTTCCTGAAGAAACTCAAATCCACTACACTTAAAGCAGCAAATTGCATTATGTGTTTCTTGCATGAACCTCTCTTTTATGAACTAATCGATCAAAAAACTAAAATGAACCTGTAGTTTCATATTTAGCTCCTTTGAAACATCAAGTATTCATTCAAAACTTACCACATGAAACCTGTAGTTTTCATGCATAAATTAAACCATTATATGTCTATAGAACCCCGAATGTTCTACGATATATGTCTATGGATTACCATATGACTAATCACATTTTTGTTGTACCCTCTGTTTTAGGGACATGTCAAACTTGAACAATACAGGTCTCTTGAACAATACATGTCTATAGAGCCCCAAATGTTCTACAAAGTATTTGGAAGAAACCACCTAAAGTGGGTTCAAGACGTGAAGCTTCATCTTACCGCAAAGGGTATTAAAGCCATCATCGAGGCACCTACCGACGACAAACCTGTTGATGAAGCTCAGAAAGTTATTGCAATGATCTTTATTCGAAGACACATCCATGATGCTCTGTAGACCGAGTACCTCGCTGAGGAGGACCCATGCATCTTCTGGCTTGCTCTGGCCGACCGTTTCGATCACCAGAAAGACATATACTTGCTGAAGCAAGACACGACTGGCAGCATCTTCGCTTCCAAGACTTTAAGTCCGTGAATGAATACAACTCTGAAGCTTGTAGAATCCAATCACTGCTAAAAATTCACCAATATTGTCATCAATATTGTCCTGCAGCAACAATATAGGGCACAAAAATTCACCAAATTTTCAAATTTGATCTCTGTACTACTTCTCGCTTAAAAGAACAACCAACGTTTGATGAAGAATCATCAAGCTCGACTGACTAGCTTGAATGCCACACCTAAAGTGCATGCGACCAATTCCAGCAGCCACAAATGATGAAAGAATGTCGTGGTCGTGGCAATAGGCAGCAAGCCTTACCACAGGTCCATGGTCCATAGAATCAAGGCCCACCCAAGGAAGGTAATGTGACCCAACAGTGTCCACCCCTTGCCCCTAAAGCCCTAAACTTCAAGAACAAGGGAAAAGCTACCGCTCAATCGGTTTCTACTGGAATGGACATGTGCTACCACTATGGATCAAAGGATCCTTGGTCACACGTATGTCGAGCTAACCTCAAGGCTATTACCAAGTATCATTCCTGTCATGAGTCTAACTTTGCACATGTTGATGATCCGGAAGATACTACTACATCCATAGAGATATCGAATTTTCAGGAGGCGTCAGCTCCTATGGACGAATAAATTAGACATTTTTTTAGGGTGTTTACCCTAGTGGCCAAACCAACTAGGAGTGGCCAACCCCTCTCCCCTATTTTTTAGGTTTATGATTTAATTTTGAACAATTTTCTAAGTCTTTGGAATAATTTGCTTGGTTTTGGTTTGTTTTGAATTACGGATTGTTATTTGATGGATATTATTTCTCAAATTGCTTAATTGAATGAATGGAATTATATTTATGCATGTGAGCAATTCAATCAATTTATTTCTAGGTATGTTTAGTGGGGAAATTAGCTGTTTGGCTGATGCTGCTACCACGCACACCATCTTGTGTGAATGACACTATTTTACTAATTTTATGCCTAAGAAAGCACCTCTGACAACTCTTGCAGGCCCATCCAACCTAATTGAAGGATACAGAAAGGCCCGTATCATGTTGTCCAATGGTACAATCTTAACCATTAAAGAGGCACTCTATTCTCCACGTTTTGGGATAACGTTGTTGACTTTTAGAGATATTCAAGGTAATCAATATCAGGTTGAAACCACTGAAGATAATGGTTCTGAATTTCTTTGTATCACTTCATACGAGTATGGCTAGAAGCGTATTCACGAGAAGTTGAAACATCTCCCGAGTGGGTTGTACATAACACCCATTGACATAGACGCTATATCCTCAAAACATCTCGTGGGCATCGGTTACCTCCCTATGTTGGATTCCCGCCATACAAAGCGTGTTCTTTAGGGAAGTTGAACATTTAACCCTTGATTAAAAAGATTATTCACAACCCCCTTAAGTTTATTCAGAGGATTCAAGAGGATATTTATGGACCTATGCAACCAACCTATGAACCATTTAGATATTTTGTAGTGTTGGTTCATGCATCGACACAATGGTCACATGTTTGCCTATTGTCCACACGCAATGCTACATTTGCTAAACTCCTAGCACAAATTATTAAGCTAAGGGTTCACCACCCTGATTATTCGATTAAGTTGATTCGACTGATTAACGTTGGAGAGTTTACATCATAGACTTTTAACGATTATTGCATGTTATTAGGGATTAATGTGGAACATCATGTACCATATGTTCACACCCAAAATGGTCTGGCAAAATCTTTCATAAAGCACCTTCAATTGATAGCTTGGACTTTGGTTATACGAACCAAACTGCTGTTATCTGCCTAGGGCTATGCAATATTGCACGCAGCTATGCTGGTCCGCCTGAGGCCCACCGCTACCTAACCTCATTCACCATTATAGTTTATGTGCCAATAGCGTTGCCACTACGTACCAAAATGGGTCCTCAGAGAAAAATAGGAATCTATGTTGATTATGATTCGCCATCAATTGTTCGCTACTTAGAACCCTTGACAGAAGATCTCTTTACCGCATGTTTTGCAGATTGTCACTTTGATAAGACAATCTTCCCATCATTAGGCAGAGATAAGCACACTAACGTTCCTAGAAAACACCGCAAATTGTCGTGGTGTGCTCCCACTATGTCTCATTTAGATTCATACACTGCCCAGTATAAAACTGAGGTGCGACGAATTATAGATCTTCAGAGCATTGCTCAGAGCATGCCATATGTTTTTAATGATCTAGCTAAGGTGACAAGATCACATATACCCACTGCAAACGCATCTGTAAGGATAGATGTACCCAGCGTACGTCACAATCCCGCCTAGGAAGGCCTGACCGTCTCAGAATGTGGGGAGGCCGCACCTTCCACATGGCCCAGTAGATTAGCGTTTAACCAATCATCTGTTCCGACCCTAAAGTGTGGTAGACCCTTTGGTTCAAAGGATTCACAACCCCAGAAGAGGAAATCGGCACCAACTAGTGACCCTAGTTTAAATCCGACCATCGCTCACTCATTCGTTCCAACGCATGAGGTTATTCTAGATTACAGTGATGTCTTAAACGAGACAAACCGACCTCCCAAGAATCGTGAGATTTCTGTCCACTACATAGTATTAGATGAGGTTTGGAATCAGAATGAGATGATCATCGACGATGCATTTACGTACACAGTAGCTACTGACATCATGCTTAACGATGACATTGAACCATGTTCCATTGATGAATGCCAACATAGAACAAATTGGTCAAATTAGAAACAAGCAATCCAGATCGAACTCGATTTACTTGCGAAACGTAGAATGTTTGGACCTATTGTTCCTATACCACCACGTGTGAAGCTCATTGGCTACAAGTGGGTTTTCGCGAGGAAGCGGAATGAGAAGAATGAAATAGTGCGATACAAAGCATGCCTCATAGCGTAAGGCTTCTCTCAGCATCCTATGATTGATTACAAGGAGACGTATTCCCCCGTACTGGACGTTATAACGTTCCCCTACCTAATCAGTTTGGTAGTTTTCGAAAAACTGAATATGTAGCTTATGGACGTGGTAACCGCGTATCTCTATAGGGATCTAGATACAGAAATATACATAATTCCAGAAGAACTTCCATTAACTGGTTCAAATAGTTCTAGACCACGGAACATTCTCTTAATTGGGTTAAGAAGGTCACTCTATAGATTGAAACAATCATGGCGAATGTGGTATAATTGTTTGAGTGAATATTTGACAAGTCAGGATTATGTGAATAACGAATTATGCCCATGCGTGCTCATAAAGAAGTCACATTCCGGATTTGCAATCGTTGTAGTTTTTATCGACAACATGAATCTCATTGGAACTCCCACAGAGCTTGAGGAAATTGCTGCACACTTGAAATCAGAATTGGAGATTAAAGATGTTGGGAAAACTGGATACTGTTTCAGCTTGGAAATCGAGCATTGTTCGGATGAATCCTAGTACATCAATCGAACTACACCCAAAAGGTGTTGTGACGTTTTAATGAGGATAAAGCAAAACCTTCGAGTACACCTATGATCATTCGGACTCTAGATGCTAAACTAGATCTCTTCTGTCTAAAGAAGAATGAGGAAGAGATTTTGGAACCTGAAGTTCCATACCTAAGTGAAATTGGGGCTTTATTGTTCTTGGCTCAATGTACTAGACCCAACATATTTTGGAATGGTGTTAAAGACATTTTACATTACCTCAAGGGTACGACATATTTGGGCTTGTTCTATACCCATGAATCTTCGAGTGTTGTCGCCCCCTATGGTTCTCGAATTGATTCTCGCCTTATTGGTTACGCAAATGTTGGGTATATGTCTGACCCACATAGGGCACGTTTTCAAATAGGTTATGCCTTTACCATTGGAGACACGGTTATATTTTGGAGGTCTACCAAGCAAACACTAGTTGTGACTTCTTCGAATCATGTTGAGATTATCGCCCTACATGAAGCATCGCGTGAGTGCTTTTGGCTGAGAGTAGTTATGGAACATATTCGAAGCACTAGTGGTCTTACTTCCATCATTAAGCTTCCTATTACGATCTTTGAAGACAATGTAGCATGTATCGAGTAGTTAAAGAAGGGATACATCAAGAGAGACAACACTAAGCACATAGCGCCAAAGTCAAACAAATCCGTTCCCAGGACAAGCTGGTCGATCTTTTCACCAAGTCATTGCCCAAGTCTACTTTTCAGAAGCTCGTCCAAGGAATCGGTATGCGTAAATTGTCTGAGTTGAATCGCTTGTAGTTCTCTTATTTGGAAGTTATGTCTAAACTCAGGGGAAGTATCCTAAAGCATACTCACTTGATCTTAATGTACTCGTTTTTTCCTACAATTAAAAGCATTTTTCCCACGGGTTTTTGCTACCTAACGAGGTTTTGATGAGGCACCCATCTTGGGATGAACATACTCCGTTGAGTTCAATACTTTCGTCATGTTTGACATTTGTTTTAGACATTATGCATACTTCTCACTTTTCACCTTAGTCTATGGGTTTTTCCCCATACCTTGGGTATTACCATAATGAGGTTTTGTGAATTTTACTACCAATACATACTTTCTTTATATTTGAGACTCATACTCACTCATTGTGTCGATGACTTCATCAACTATTTTACCTTATCTGCTCAAGATCTGATGTGACGGTTTGTTTGAGTATTTACACTCAAAGGGGAGTGTTGCAGTCATATTTAGAATAGGAATGTGATTGTGTAAATCCTAGTTGATCTAGGAATATCTCTTATATTCCTATTAGGAATTGATTACTTATTAAGAGTTGTAATCCTCAAAGGGTAAGGTTTTTACCTATCCTACTACTATAAATAAAGACACAATGGGGTGATACAACACACACCTCACAATTAAATCTCTCTCTTATCCCTCTTCCTACCACCGGCCCCCTCTCTCTCTAATCCTTTAGATAGCTCAGTTAAATAGGCCTACAACAATACTATATTTATTAGCATAAATAAGCATTGATTCGGTTGATTAAATCTTAACCATTGGTAAACAACCCACACTCTCTCGTCACTCAAATCAAGTTTGTAGACTCTGCACGCTGTCTCTCTCTCACTCAGACGTATTAAATCTCTCTGCACTCTCTCATTTCCTCATCCGCTATGTCATAAGTCAACAGACTCAACACTTTTTCCAATCTCGTAAATCGTCTCTGCACTCTTTACTCTCCTCCTCCTCCCTCTGTCAACAAATTCAACACATCGGTCGTCGAGTCATCTACCACCACACCTCTATGACTCTTCCATATTCCATATCCAAACTTCCATAATTCCACCTCCATCTCCCACCACGACCTCCAATCAAGGCTTCTTTGATCTGAACCGTACCAAGATTCACAAAATTATTGTACCATGATTTGGATTTGGATTTTGAAATTGTGAATTAGGGTTTTGAACTTTCAATTTGGGGATTTAGAATTAAAATTAGGATTACTTCTTGGTGTCTTTGTATTTGGTTTCAATTTTTCTACTTTTGAATTTTGATTGAGGGCTTTCTTTGATCTCTGTATTGTTGACTCTCTGGTTTTTTAGGGGTTGTCTGCAAATTTGGGATTTGGGGACTGCAAATTTGTGATTTGGGGATGCATTCATACGATTTCTATTAACTGCATTCTTTCCCGATCCCGACCTGAAAAACCTAAACAACTTTGGGAATATCGAAAGTTCAGGTCTGTTTTGGGTTTTGGAATCTCATCCCAAAAAAGATCGGTTTGGAATTCGGGATTTGGATTTTGATTCGAGATTCCGACCCGAACCAGCCCTAGACATTTCAATGAATATCGAACTTTTTCATATAAAAAAAAAATTTAAGTAAAAGACCAACTTTTCATATGTACTTTTGTAAGATAAATTAAAATATAAAAAATAATTACCCATTCATATGAGCCCGTTACAAGTTCCAATTACGCACTCCGAAGGCCTGTTGAAACCTGTTCTATCATAACCTACGAATGGACTTAAGTCCAATCCAATCTGTTAGCCTCGATCAATTCTGTACCAAACAAACAACCGGACTCAAGGCCAATCCAATCAATCAAACTCTAATCCTACAAAGCCCACAAAACGACCCTTACAAGGGAGCATCCTCTATCCTTCTAATCTCTCTATCTTTCCATCCCCTCCTATTTGAACGGTCACGGTTAAGCCATATCAATATCTTATATTAATTTTTTATAGAGATAATAAGACAAAAAATAATGTGTGAGAGGAGGGGAGGGAAGGGGATAGGAATAGGAGAGTGGAAAATCCTCGTCCCCCTTACAAGTCCTACCCTAAGCTTTTGAAGGCTTTTCTTAGGCTATATTCATTGAAATACAAAAAGAAACGCTACGGGAGAGCCGATAAGGGTGTAAGTCACGGCGACACTCACTTTAAGCGTCATGGGTTCTTAAGAAGTGATTTGTTTTAATAAATACGATATTATTTGTCACTTAATACTACAATCTAATGGCAGTTCTCTTCACTTATAAGTGAGAGATCTTAGGTTCGATTCTTGCCAAATGAGAATTGGCCACATTATTGCTAATCCATTGTGAGGCTAAGCCCACCCCCTCCTCTTAGTGTAGATAATATCATTTGTTCACAAAAAAAAAAAAAAAAACAAAAACAAAAACAAAAAAACAAAAAAACAAAAAAACAAAAAAACAAAAAAAAACAAAAAAAAAAGCATACGATATTATCTATATTATGGTATGAGGACAATGGGTTAAGTCTCACAATGGCCTAGCCATAATAATTTGTTTTGAATTCGCTTTTGTTGAGAATTGAAACTAAGATCTCTCTTACAAGTAAAGAAGAATACTACTAGATTGTAGTACTAAGTAATCCTTAAGTAGTGATTTCATCCTTCAGATGTAATGTGTCAGCGTGTTAGGTTTATAGACAATGTCTTTACTGTCTTTACTTTTAAGGGTAAGACTTCGGCACTACGTAGCATTGGAGTGGATGCTATGACCTTTTTTTGGTTATATTGACATGCTGTAGATTGTCCACGCTCCCACGAGCTCCTCCGTTCGCCATACAAGAGCTCCAGCACCAGTGGTGACGAATGGGTCAGTACTTTGCTTTTGGATCCCAATCGGAATTCTGCCCCAAGTTTCAAGCCCCGTTTGAAGAATCCAACTCCAAGCCCTAATCCGTCGAGTAGTTGTTTAATTAGGCCATCATATTTCGCGATCTCATGGTGGGTCTGAAAAAATGAAGCAAAACAATCTTCTTTACTTTCTTCAGCGGTCAGATTAAACCAAATTGATCCTATCGATCCATACTACGTTGTTTTTAAAGCTACGTAGTATTGAAGAATTTTAGTTTTTAAAGCTTTTGTCCTTTGGGAATTAAATTACAGTTGTGATCGTTGTTGATAAATGCTTCGGAAGCTATAGATATTCGTTCGAACTTCCAAAACTCTGTGTCACCGGCCCCTGCTTTATAATCATTGGTCTCTTTCGTCTCTCCTTTATGTTTACTTTGTTTTGGTGTATAGTTATTGCCGTGAAACGTTGTAATAGTCATCATAGTCGTCATGTTTTTGGTTCATGCACACAATAAACACAAGATTTTAGATTAATTATCACCTTCATTATGGGCCGGGTTGAAGCTGGAAGCCATGAAAGATGTCAGATTTCGTTAGAATCAAGTTTAGCTAGTAGGACACTATGAGTTTAGCTTGTGCAGCGCTATGGCTTTCGGATGTCCAAAAGATATGGAGCAACGACATCATTTTATGCTATTATTTGTTTCTGTTTAATCATTTTCAGGAATTGTTGTGGAGTTTGGTTTTGATTTGTCTCTTTAGGAGAGTTGCTAGTTTGATTGCCCTTTATAGGATAGTTGCTTATTTCAATCTTTATTTGGTGTGTTACGTCTCTTATGGATTTATGTGTGATGAGTAGAGCTGTTTGATTTGCTTAGACCCATGGGCATTGTATTCCTTGTCCCAATATGATTTAAAATTTTTAATCTCACATGATCAACTTCTACCTCGAGGTTTAATGGTTTTATTGATCTGTGTAATCTTGCGGTTCTTGATGAACTTGCCTTTCGACGAGTACTTGTAGTTTACTCATTACTTTGTGATTGGTGATACTTTATTGTAAGAACTTTAAATCTAGTTTGCAAGGGCCTTGTGAGGGTCAAGTTCTTCATAATATGTATTTCTAATGCAATTTTTCAAAGAAAAAATAATGAAAAGGGCTTGAAAACTTTGAGTTTTAACGATAAAGACAAAATAAAGGGTAAAATGAATAGTACCATGTTTGACTTTTTAGTGTAAAAATGTGACTTTTCGTTAAAGTGAACAGTACTGCGGACTTTTCATTAAAACTCTCATTTTTCAATGAATAAAATACCATACTGTTCTTAAAAAAAAAAAAAAAAAAAAAATTATAGATCACATGATGATACGGTTGATCATGGGTTTTTTGAATTTATTAAATCATCGAATAATTTCATGTTAGATCGTGTTGTGATAGAGTCAAATTCGAATAAGAAATTATCCAAGTCATCCCATGGGAATGGTATCAAGAAAACAAAATAAAAATCATTCGTTACTTTCAAATATCTTTAAATAATAAAACATATATTAGTGAAAGTAAGCGCTAATTCAAATCAAATCCAAACCTGTTCTTGCATTTAGTTTGAAAAACTATTTGGTTGATCAAGTAACACAAGGCTCTCCACAAAAGTATCCATGAAGAAGTATCTGCGGTGCCCATCAATTTGAAAAGCATTAACTTGTTTGGTCATAGGGTTCACCGATCTCATTCCCCAATACGTTGGGAGCACTACTTCACCGTTCTTTCTAAAACCCACTGACCTATAAATAAGTTAGTTCATGATTCCCGGACACCATACTCTTTCATCACCCACAGACTAACAGTACTGCAATCTAGTTGAAGATCATTCACAAAATGGGCAAGATACTCCTTGTATCTTGAAATGAATTGACTGCTGTGTTAGGCAACTTCGGGTAGTATTATTACACCAAATAATTCACTGCACATATCAAATGACAGGATGAAATGGTTCATATTTTTCTGTAACCGACTCCAATGCAAAGCATCATTGACCAAAGCTGGTGGCCAGCCACAAGGCGAAAATACGAAAATCGAGGCAACACGCTCGGATGAAAAATACTAATATCAGCACTAAGGCTCCTCCAAGAGCCCCTGACTAGCGACCAAATCTCTATTCCACGTGAAGTCAGACAAGTCATCACACTTCTCAAAAGCTTATAGTCATTTGAATGCGAATCATACCCAAACGCATAATATGTTCGATCATAACGCGAAAAGGGAATAGTGGGCTTAGGCACAACAAAAAACTTTCTAATAGAAGGGTTTCGTATTACTATGTTATAGCCTGACGATGTCGGTGGATTCAACGCATATGAGCCTTTACAAGTTCCAAGCACCTTATATGGAATGCCGTTACCCTGAGTATGTATGTTTTTGTAACCTACGAATGTATTCATAAGTTCGGTATACGTACTCAGTGCATATGATGTAGGGTTGTCCCAACACAGCGAGTAAAGAGTGGGATCATAACTCTGTACAATAAGGAGTCCACCTTCATGTTGAATAAGAAGAGTATCCAAGATAACTCTAATGATCCCAAGAAGAAGAAAATAGAGCACACTCTTTAAGAAAGCTCACAAGACAAACTAATTAGCAAAGCTTTTCTTATTTAGCTCTAGGCTTTGTTTTTTCTTGGATGATATACAATGCTTGAG